>NW_005873698.1:0-20988 GCF_000147115.1 Myotis lucifugus | reverse complement strand
GGGTGGGAGCCTGAGCAGAAGCCTTCCCTCATGAGAGTGGCCTGTGCTGAAAGTTTAGAGACCCAGGCGGGCCGGTTTTTTTTTTGTGTGTAACACCCCCCCCCCCCCCCGTCCCCCTGGCCCCCCCGCCCCCCCGCCGCTAGAGGTGGCGACAAGGGGGTGCCAGTGTCCAAGCAGAGCTGAGGCTTTGGAAGGAGAGGAAGTGCCCGCCCGCCCCTCCTACAAGCTATGGGCACCACCCCCAATGCAAATCTGTAACCATCCCGACTAGAACCAGACACCCCACAGGGCCCAGTTCCCCGGGAGAAGGGGAGGTGGCCCTGAGCAAGTGCATTCCAGGGGCAGCCAAAGCAGACCCGGCCCTGGGCTAGGGAGGCCCCGCCCACTGGGCCACTTAGGGATCTGCCCTGTAGGGCTTCGGCCAGACGTCAGGACAGCCTGTACAGAGAGGAAGTGAGAGGGATAGAGATTTAGAAACATCGATGGAAGAGAAACATCAATCAGCTGCCTCCTGCACACCTCCTATTGGAGATGTGCCCATAACCAAGGTATATGCCCTTGACCGGAATCGAACCTGGGACCTTCCAGTCTGCAGGCCGACGCTCTACCCACTGAGCCACACCAGTTAGGGCTCCATTGTCACTCTGAATGCTCTAAGGAAGTCCAAACCTAGGGATTATTTCTTTGAGTAGATTGGAGCATGGTTTTAGTTTCTGGGTCCTGCCATTCAAAGGCAAATAATAGTTGAGCCTGTTCATCTGTTGGGATGTAGTCTAGGAGTGAAAGCTATCTGCTATCCCAGGGCACCACAGAATAAGGGTTGGCACCATAGGATGAATGTCCTGGACAACAGCATTTATGGCCCTAAAGTCCTTTACAAATCAATATTCATCAGAGTGAGGCTTTTTGACTGGCAAAATAGGGAAACTGGCATGGCCAAACTGATCCTGATTTTAAGAATTTCTGCAATACTGGCTGAGTTCCCTTTAAAGCTTCCCTTTTAAGGGATAGTGTTTCTTCTATGGGATCCGTGACCCTTCTGTAGGTTAATTTTTATGATTGCATGTTAACCATCCTGCCTGGAGTTCTGTCAGCCCAAATGGCTCGATCAACCTGCTTGTAGATCTCAGATAAGAAGAGTTCACCTACAAGTCCTCTGGGCGAGTGAGGAGCTCCTGGAGCTGGAGAGCATGTTCTGGCGGGACTCCTAAATATAATTGCTGTTTCTCGGGGGGGGGGGGGGAGATAGTTATTTGTACATGCAATTTACAAAGCAAATCTTGGCCTAACAATGGAAGGGGCAGTTTGGCATGTAGAGAAAACTGTGTGTAAGTTTTTGATCCCCACGCTGGGATTCTAAGGAGCACCTGTTTTTGTAATTGTCTGGTCACTCCAGTAACTGAACTTTTCTTGGTTAGTTTTGTATTTAGCACTGAGTATCTAGCGCCCGTATCTATGAGGAACTCAAAGAGCTTGCTGCCCACTGTCAACTGTACCCAGGTACCTTGTGGGGAAATAGTAATAGGTTGGGAGGCATCTAGGGGAACCCCTGGGCCTCCTCATTTGTCATCTGATTCATCATTCCTTTCTAGCATTTCTCAGCCAGTGTTATATCCTTTTTATTATTTATTTTTGAGTTCCAGGCTGTCTTTTCTCCAGTGGCCTTTCTGTTTGCAATAGGCACATCGATTGGTGCCTAGTGGGTCTTCCCCTTTTCCTCTTGGGTCCCACCTCTCCTTTTGGTTCCCTGCTCTGTTCCTAAGAAAACAGTGACCCGATTTAATTTCCTTGTTTCCTGGGCCATGGGAACCTTTGAAGGATATGTCCACCAGCTGGGAGGGACTTATTCCCAACGCCTGTCCAAACGTTGGAGCTGCACTCTGATATCTGGGGCACTTTGCCCAATAAAAGTCATGTTTACCATCCGGACAGTTTCTGGTTCCTGTGGGTCAGCATCAGGCCTGATAGATCCTTTCCAAACACTCAGAAGGATCTTCGTTTGTTTTTTGTTGAATGGCCTGTATCATATTCAGGCTCTTTTGTTTAGGCACCCCTGTCTTTTTTTTTAATATATTTTTTATTGATTTTTTACAGAGAGGAAGGGAGAGGAATCGAGAGTTAGTAACATCAATGAGAGAGAAACATCGATCAGCTGCCTCTTGCACAACCCCTACTGGGGATGTGCCCGCAACCAAGGTACATGCCCTTGACCGGAATCGAACCTGGGACCCTCCAGTCCGCAGGCCGATGCTCTATCCGCTGAGCCGAACCGGTTAGAGCTAGGCACCCCTTTCTTAAGCCCTTTCAATATGCACCTTTTGTAATGTTCTAGGAGGCTAGGTGCCTGCCCCTGGGGTACCAGTTGGACTCTATCAGGGGAATTGCCCTGGCTGGGTTGGAGGTCCGGTTGGGATTCTCTTGATGGAGGTGATGAGCCCCTTCATTAGCCTTATTGATACCTGGTCACCTTTCACCTGCCGTTAGCAGGATGTGAAGGAGAGCCTGTCAGTCTGCCCAGTTTGGATGGTGAGTGGCAAAAACGAAGGTGATAAGATCTACCATTTTCTGAGGACCCTCCCTATTTGAGGGGTTGGAATTCCTCCAATTCAGTAAATCTGAGGTGGAAAATGGAGTCTGAGTCTAGTATGGCCCGTAGGCTGGCCTTCTGTTTATTATGCCTGTAGAATACTGCCTCCGAGGGAATTGCCCCGCTTCTGATAGGGATGCTTCTCGGCCAAATGAGGTGCCCTGAGGAGTATTTAAGGAGGAAACATCCTTCATCACACAGGGGCTGCTGCCCCTCTGGGCCTTATCTCAGGGGTGTCTAGCGGTGGGGGTGGGGGTGGCGAGGGAAATCTTCCTGCTGCTAATCCGGGATCCACTGAGTTCAGGGCATCTGTAGTTTGTCTCCTTTCTTAGCCAAATCCGTATTGTGTAAAGACATAAAACCTGGACATAAGGGATTGCATCCCTTTTCCTTGACTTTGGCAAGACAATTCCAACTCCATGATGGTATAGTAATTTAGAGAACCATTTAGAGGCCATTTCCCCCCATAGTCTAAAGCAGTGGTTCTCAACCTTCCTAATGCCGCGACCCTTTAATACAGTTCCTCATGTTGTGGTGACCCCCAACCATAAAGTTATTTTCGTTGCTGCTTCATAACTGTAATTTTGCTAATGTTGTGAATCGTAATGTAAATATCTGATATGCAGGATGTATTTTCATTGTTACAGATTGAATATAATTAAAGCATAGTGATTAATCACAAAAACAATATGCAATTATATATATGTGTTTTCCGATGGTCTTAGGTGACCCCTGTGAAAGGGTCGTTCGACCCCCAAAGGGGTCGCGACCCACAGGTTGAGAACCGCTGGTCTAAGGTATACATAGACCAAGTGGAGTTACAATAGAAAACCAAGTCCTTCTTAGTCATTGGATCATAACTGTACATGGACCAATTTGCTAAAATTCAGCCCTGGGGGCTCCCTTTAGGAGTTGAAACAGAACAACCCCTGATGGCTCAAAAGTACAAACCCCAAACCATAACCAGAGAAAGACCCCAGACAGAGTAGGAACATATGAACTTGAATCCATAATTCCATGATCCCCAACAAGTGCTTATAAGCAAGTCCTACTCGCTTATCTCCGATACTGTAAATGGTCCTAACCGGACCCCAATGGCACGAAGCCCAAGGGGCACGAAGTCCAAGTGGCAGGGACAGCCTACCAACTGGTGCCACAAGTGGTTCTAGCTGGACCCACGAGGCACAAAGCCTAAGCGACAGGGAGAGAGGACCCCTGGTGTGCATGCCCGTGATTCACCCAGTCTTGGAGTCCGTCTGCTCCCCAGAAACCTGTTTCCTTCCACCAGCCAAGCATTTGAAGTGGCTGACACCCTGAGAAGGAGTGAAGGGAAATTCCTTGAGAAAAGCTCTTGGCAGCTGCTGGGAAGTTCCCCCAGTCCTGCTCCCGGGTCAAATTGCCACAGGCAGCTGGGACCCCAGCCCAGGCCCCCTCACTGAGGACCATGTTGTCCCATCTGGGTCACCAAAACTGTAGCAGGTTTGGCTCCCTGCTGCAACAAAAGCCAAACTCGAGAGACAGATGGTGGTGCAAAAGGAAAGAGGTTTTAGTCAGGTGCCATGGTGGACTCCTGTCTCAAAGACCATCTCACCTTCCTGCTCAAGCCTGCAGTTCTTTTTTTTTTTTTAATTAAAAATTTTTTTTAAAAATCCTCACCGAACGATATTTTTTCCATTGATTTTCAGAAAGAGTGGAAGGGAGGGAGAAAGGGGGAGAGTGAGAGAGAAACATTGATGTGAGAAAGACACATCGACATGAGAGAGACACATCAACTAGTGCTTCCTGAACTCGCCCTGACCAGGGCCAGGGATTGACCCTGTAGCCCAGGTACATGCCCTTGACTGGGAATTTATCCCATGACCCTTTTGGTCCATGGACCAACACTCTAACCACTGAGCACGCTGGTCAGGGAAGCCCACAGTTCTCATAGGGATAGGGATGGGGGCGGGGGTTTCTCTATCAAATTATCTTGCTAGCCTTTAGCGTGGTTGAGTCCTGTCCATTTATCACTTCGGCTGCTCAGTGTAAGGACCTTCCCCTGCACCATCTTGGCCAATGGGAGAGACTCCCTGGCACTCCAACTGACTTTCTACCGTAACAAACTCACATTCAGTGATGAGAGTCATTTCTAAGGCATAAGTGATGGACTCTTTGGACAGACGGAAAGTTCATATGAAGCATCAGATGATGTGAACATCCTCATTCCAGCCCAGAATACCACGTCTGCTTGGGCGGAAGGAAGAGACCCAGCACAGAAGGTGGCCCAAGCAACAGGGCTCTGGCACATTGTTTCTTTTACTTTTCTTGTCTATTTTATTTTGCCTAAACATTCCATCAAATGCTCCAACTCATTAGTCATTCAAACCCACCCAAACAAGAACGTGTGACCCTATCATGTGCCCAGAAGGAAGGGAGCTAAGAATATTGAACAAACAGCATTAATGACTAGTACCCTTTCTGTGAATCCAGAGGCCCCATGTCCCATTTGCAGGAAGCCACCCATTGTCTTCACTAGCAGAGACGTGTAAACAAGGAGCCCGGAAGGCTGGTGAATCTTGAACCCTGGCAAGGACGAGGGCGATGCACCTATTGTTTAGTCCAGACAATGGGGGCTCAAGCTATTTTCTGACCAAATAGTCTCAGAGTAAATCTTTCTAATATTTACTGACCTTTAAGATAGTCTGTCTGTTACCGCGATTACCTGCCTAAGAGCTAGATGTGTATCCAAAATTGAATAAAAAAGGTTGACAAGGCCTGGGCACCAGTGGAAGTCCTTTCTCTTGCATTGGGCTTGCCTGCCTGGCCCTCAATATTTCCAAATTATTATTTCTTGTCTCATCTCTTTCATTTGCATGCAGCCCCTTCTCCAGATCCCAAACCCTGAACCACGCGGGACGTGTGTCTACACAACATTGATTTTTCTTTTTTTCTTTTTTTAATGTTTAATTTCTTTATTGGTTAAGGTATTACAAATGTGTCCTCATCCCCCCATTAACCCTCAACCTCCTCCGCCCCCCACTCATGCTCTCATCCCCCAGTTGTCTGTGTCCATTGGTTTGGCTTATATGTATGCATACAAGTCCTTTGGTTTTTCAATAATCACTGCCCAGCGCAGGGCCTGGCTCAGATTGTGTTCAGTTACTGTTGAGTAGAAGAAAGAAAGAAAAAAGGAAGGAAAGACCAAAGTAGGAAGGATCACCGGAAAGGGCCTGGAACTAAGGTGGGTCTGCCTTGGCATGGTCTGGAATGTGTGGGTTCTTGATTTCACGCAGGAAAGATTTCACGACACAAGTCCAGGTATTGTTTTTTTTATACACTGTATATTTTTATTGATTTCAGAGAGGAAGGGAGAGGGAGAGAAGGATAGAAACATCAATGATGAGAGAGAACCATTGATCGGCTGACTCCTGCACGCCCCCTATTGGGGATCAAGCCTGCAACCTGGGCATGTGCCCTGACTCGAAATCAAACCTGTGACCTCTAGGTTCATAGGTTGATGCTCAACCACTGAGCCACACCGGCTGAGCAGTCCCGGTGTTTTTGAGAGTTTATTTATTTTTCAAGAGGACATTTATTAAAGCTGGGGACAGTGAAACAAAGGAAGGACTTAAGACAGAAGAGACAAGATCACAGCAACAGGAGTGAGCCTAGGCTGGGCTTCCTAAATGCAAGCACGGAAGTCACAGTAACAGGAGTGAGCCATGCTGAGCTGCATGGACTCGGGAAAAGAAGTCACAGTAACAGGAGTGAGCCGTGATGGGCTGCGTGGACTCGGGAAAGGAAGTTCCAGTAACAGGAGTGAGCCATGATGGGCTGGGTGAACTCAGGAAAGGAAGACACAGTAACAGGAGTGAGCCGTGATGACCTGCATGGACTTGGGAAAGGAAGTCCCAGTAACAGGAGTGAGCCGTGATGGGCTGCGTGGACTCAGAAAACAAGTTACAGGGGCTAACGGAGGGAATTTGGAGACAGAGTAAGAGGATTAGCTGGGATGCGCTGCTGCTGCCTGCTGCTCCCCTGTTTCAAGTCTCCTGAGAACACTGTAGAGCAGGGGTCCTCAAACTACAGCCCGCGGGCCACATGCAAATACAAATATTGTATTTGTTCCCGTTTTGTTTTTTTACTTCAAAATAAGATATGTGCAGTGTGCATAGGAATTTGTTCATAGTTTTTTTTTAAAACTATAGTCCGGCCCTCCAACGGTCTGAGGGACAGTGAACTGGCCCCCTGTTTAAAAAGTTTGAGGACCCCTGCCTTCGAGCTTAGGCTAAAGAAAGCAAAAGTACGCACCTGAGGAAAGGGGTGGGGGTGTGTTCCAGGGAGAGCAGTGGGAGTTCTAGGGAAGGTCTCAGGGGAGGTTCTCAACAGAATATTCAACAACTTCCCAGGTGTGTCCTTCAATATGCTGATGCATCAACATGAGCATACAGGGGAATCTACGATCATTCTCTGGTCAGCCTCACTGCTGTACGTTTATCTTCAATTTGTCTGGCTCTAATTGGTTCTTTTATTATTTATTCCCCTGACTGCATCCGTTCTGGGATTTGGCTGGCACCAATGGCACTATCTGAGTCTCTGTCCTCTCTCTCCTTTTTTTTTTTTAAAATATATTTTATTGATTTTTTACAGAGAGGAAGGGAGAGAGATAGAGAGTTAGAAACATCGATGAGAGAGAAACATCGACCAGCTGCCTCCTGCACACCTCCTACTGGGGATGTGCCCGCAACCCAGGTACATGCCCTTGACCGGAATCGAACCTGGGACCTTTCAGTCCGCAGGCCGACGCTCTATCCACTGAGCCAAACCGGTTTCGGCCTCTCTCTCCTTGAGTAGGTGATTGAAGCTATTCTCTCTCTGGTTGGGAAGGAGAGGTGTAAACCATGTGCTTCTTGGTTAGGGAAGATATGATCTTGTTACTTATTAGCAGGCTGTTAATTGCTTGGCCTTGTTTAACTATCTTGCCTTAGTTTCCCTCATTCTACTTGCCAAGAAATTTCCTCACTTCTTGCTATTTCCTGCCTCAGAAGGAAGGATGGATCAAGTTCCTGGCATGTAGAAAGGGTTCAAGGCAGGTTTTCCAAACCAGCACTGAAGATGGGATGTGGTAGGAGCACTAGAAACATGTACTGAGTTCAACTGAATTGACTTTAATTTTTTAAAATTTCCTTCTAGTTTTGGCTTGTAGCCTTTCACCAAATCTAAGTCCACAGCCAGGCATAACCCAGGACACAGCCTGCAAACCTGAAGTCAGCAGTGAGGTTGGTGTTGGAGGAGCTGGCCTGAGCTGTCAGAACGCAGGCTGGGTGTCAGAGCAACCTGAGGGATAGGTTCCATGTCCGGTTCAGTGCCCAGTGCTGCTCTTCCCTCCCCTGTGCTTGGGCTGTGTTTCAGTGACCAGGGCATGCCCAGTCCTGCATATCATATCATTTGTGCCCATTTGCTCCTCTCTGGCAAGTTCTATCTGGGCCAGTATCTATACCCTGCCTCTAATAAGCCCATCTTGATGACAGCACAGACCTATGACCTTACTTTCATTTCAGTCTGACCTTTGAATTAGTTATAACTTGTTGTGTGCAAGTGTCAGAAATCTCACTCAAAATGGTTTACAAAAAAGAATGCAATGGTTTCAGGTTTGGTTGGACCCAGCAGTCTGAACCAACGCTCTGCTTCTCAGTTTGATTTTCCTCTATGTTAGCCTCAGACTTCCTCACTGTGCAGTCGTGGAGTGTGAGCCGAGGCCAGTGCCAGGTGTATAGCAGAGTTTCAATAAATAATTGTGGAATGAATGAATAAATGATGGGCTTAGCACTCCAGGTTTACATCCTACCAACTTAGCAATTCCAGGAAAAAGAGAGTAATGCTTTCCAAACCAAAGTCCTTAGGGCTGAGTCTAATGAGTCTGGCCTGGGGTTTGGTCATATATTCGTCAGAGTAGGTTCGACTTGGCCATGGCAGCACATCAATCTTAAAATCTCTTACTCTTACTCACAGTAAGAGACTGGGGGACGAGGGCCTTGCCCAAAGTAGTCATTAAGGTGTTCAGGCTCGTCCCATTTGAGTCTCTACCATCTTCAAGGCGAGGCTTCAAGGTTCTCGTGGGAAGATAAGAGAGACTATCCCATGTGGGGGATGTGCTAGATGCAGGCCTGAACGGGGCATCCATCCCTTCTGTCTGTCCTCCATTGGCCAGAGCTGGCACAAAGGGAGAATAAAGTGGTTTGTAAAACCCTTAGCATTGTAGCTTGCTGAGGTCATCTGACTCCCTGAGTCAATCGTGGAGGCCAGGGTGCCTCACTGCTCCGACTAGCCAGACCTGGGTGACACCTCATCGCTGAAGTCAGCGGACTGGGTCAGCCCATCAAACCCCCCTTGGACTGGCTGAGGATGAGGGCTGCTCTGTGAGAAACCAGGGTGCCATTGCCAGAAACAGGGATGGATACTGGGCCAGAAGATGTAACACAGACCCCTAATCCCTTGTGTTGCTTCTTGACTCTCTTCAGCCCCACCCAGCCCCACCCAGCCCCACCCAGCCCCAGCCAGGACCCGCAGACCCTACGCAGACCCTACCTGAGCACTTCAGCAGAATCAGGCTGGCAAAGGGCCCAGAACAACTCTGACTGTATTTAAATTACACTCAAATACATTTCAGACCCTCATGGTCCATCAAAATCTAATTTAGTGAGAATATTCAAGGCTTGTTTTTATACTACAGACTCTGGACAGATGAAAAGATTTGGGGCAACACGTTAAGTATCTAGAGAGCAACATTATTTTAATAACCTTTAGACACATTATAAAACTTTTCCATATTACTTGTAGAAAACTTGGGAAATAACGGAAAGCATTAGCTTTTGATGAGATATGTTCCAGTAACAAATGATCTCCTACTCTCTGTGGCTTACAACAACAAGGCTTATTTCTCACTGGCGTTTATGCTGGCGTCGCTCATGTGTCTCCACTCCCGGACTCAGCCTGAGGGATCAGTCCCACTGGGACAGGTTGTTCTCATAGCGCAGAAAACAACCCGTGGAACCACACAACGGCTTTCACAGCTTCCTCTCTAACATCGTACATGTCGCTTCTGCCCACGTTCCATTGGCTGAACAAATTAATGGTCGGGTCTGAAGTCAGTGGGTGGGGTGACTTGCTCCTACAAAGGGGGTCACTACAGGATCGCAGCGTGGGTTGAGGACCGCTCACAGGGCAGGGGAGAACAAAACAGTAGACAAACACCAGTGTGTATCTAAGACAAGTGTAACAGATAAAATAGTTATCACAATGCCGTCAGCCTGAAATAACACTACCCTCTGGGTGGGTCTCTTTCAGTATGTCTCCAGACATGTGCAAACCAACATTTATGTTTAATCACAAAGGCAATCAAATCCAGATCATCCAACCAATTGGCATATCCAACACCCAATCAGGTGACCCAGTTAACCTCCCTCAGCTAAACCCAATTGTTTAGACCCATTAATCGATGTGGCTGGTGAAACATTAATTGGCATGTCACTGACGGAGTACATGCCAGGCATTGGCATTTGCTGACTTAACTGTGTTGATTTGATTATGTAAATTGAGTCCAACATATGACTTTATATGTAAATATACACTGAGTGGCCAGATTATTATGACCACCCCATCAGTACTTCGTTGGGCCACCTTTTGCCTTCAATACTGCGGCGATTCTTCTGGGCATTGACTCCACGAGATGTTGAAAGGTGATGCAAGGAATCTGACACCATGCCTGATGAATAGCACTGTCCAGTTCTGTGAGATTTGATGGTTGTGGAACCAGCTGCCTGTTGGCTCTTTTAACTTCGTCCCACAAATGCTCAATTGGATTGAGATCTGGTAATTGTGGGGGCCACCTAAGCAAGGTAAAGTCTCCCTCATGTTCTTGAAACCTGCACAATATGAGCACCATGGCATGGTGCATTGTCTTGTTGGAAGAAGCCATGTCCATTGGGCTACGCCATCAATATGATAGGATGAACTTGATCAGCAACAATACTTAGGTATGTTGTGCTATTCAGACGTTGTTCCACACGAATTAAAGGGCCCAAATCATGCCAGGAAAACATGCCCCAAACCATAACACTGCCCCCACCAGCTTGAAGGGTTGTACTCATGATTGTGGGGTGCATGCTTTCATGCTGTTTCCGCCAAATTCTCACTCTGCCATCTGCATGATGCAACTGGAAACGTGATTCATCAGACCACATGACTTTTTCCCAATGCTCAACTGTCCAATCCTTGTGTTCCTGTGCGAATTGGAGACGTTTTATCTTGGTAACTGCAGACAGCAAAGGTGTTCGAACAGGCCTTTGGCTTCCATATCCCATATGATGCAGTGTACAGCTAATTTGCCTACAAATGTCAGGTGGTCATAATAATCTGGCCACTCAGTATATATATCTTAAATAAATATCTGATTTTTGTAAAAATATATTTTTATTTATTTTTTACGGAGAGGAATGGAGAGGGATAGAGAGTTAGAAATATTGATGAGAGAGAAACATTGACCAGCTGCCTCCTGCACACTCCCTACTGGGGATGTGCCCGAAACCCAGGTACATGCCCTTGACCGGAATCGAACCTGGGACCTTTCAGTCCCCAGGCCGACGCTCTATCCACTGAGCCAAACTGGTTAGGGCAATAAATATCTGATTTTTATTTTAAACTTATTTTATATGGATTTTTCTGCATTGCTAAAATCTTACAAGCATAATTTTAATGCCTACGTAAAAAATTATTGTATGATTCTATTATAATTACTTAACCCAAGTCCTGAGCATTTTAAATGCTTCTACAGTGGGGCCTTGACTTATGAGTGTCCTGACTAACGAGTTTTTTGAGATACCAGCTGTCTCTCTGCCGATTTTTTGCATTGAGTTGATAGAGTAATTTGAGTTAATGAGCTCCTTAACGAGCTCGGTCTCGGAACGACTTAAACTCGTAAGTCAAGGCCCCACTGTACTTTGTGTTTTTCAATAATAACTGTTACGATCTACATATGTGTTTGTAAAATAAATTTTTAACATAAAAGTAACTCATTTTCATCATAGAATATGCAGGTGAGTAAAATTAAATTTGCTGTAATTCTACCTCCTAGACACAATAGTCTGGATTTACTTAAAAATACACATGTAGCCCTGGCCAGTTTGGCTCGGTGGGTAGAGCGTCGGCCTACGGACTGAGGGGTCCCGGGTTCGATTCTGGCCAAGGGCATGTACCTTGGTTGCGGGCACATTCCCAGTAGGAGGTGTGCAGGAGGCAGCTGATCGATGTTCCTTTCTCATTGATGTTTCTAACTCTCTATCCCTCTCCCTTCCACTCTGTGAAAAATCAATAAAATATATATTTTTAAAAAATACACATGTATAGTATATAAAAGCCAAGTGGCCGGAACAGTGGAACGACCAGAACAACCCAAACGATCGGTCGCTATGAGGCACACTGCAGTGGCCAACCAGCCCAATGGGGGCTCTGATCGGCCCTCCCAACCTCCCACATCCCCTCCCCTTGGCCAGCCCTGCCCCCAGTCAGCCCCCCCACCCTGATTGGGGTTGGGCCTGGTGGCTAACCTCCCACATGCCCTCTATCCCCCCACCACCGGCCCAGCCCTGATCAGCCCCCATTGGGGTGGGCCATCCGGACCCCAACCATGCATGAATTCGTGCACCAGGCCTCTAGTTTATTTATAAACAAAAATGAGATAATTAAAAAATGAATATAGTGTGATTTTTTTCTGGTCTCCTTATGCTTGAGACTCACAGAAGGGGAATTAAGAAGACAAAAAGGGTCTACCCACATTTAAGCCTCTTGATACATTTTGCAGTCTTGAAACGTTGGGTTAAAATAGAAAAGGAAAAAGTAAAACTGTCACTTTTTGCGGACAACATGATTCTGTATATAGAAAACCCTAAAGACTCCACCCCAAAAATATTAGAAACAATAAACAAATACAGTCAAGTTTCAGGATATAAAATCAATGTGCAAAAATCCATTGCCTTCCTGTATACTAACAAAACTTCAGAAAAAGAAATTAAAAAAACCAACTCCTTTTGCAATTGCAACCAAAAGAATAAAATACCTATGAATAAACTTAACAAAGAATGTGAAAGACCTATATACTGAAAATTATAAAGCATTATTAAAAGATATAAAAAAAGATACAATAAAATGGAAAAATATCCCATGTTCATGGATTGCAAGAATCAACATAGTTAAAATGGCTATATTACCCAAAGCAATATACAGATTTAATGCAATCTACATCAAAATCCCAATGTCACTTTTTAAACAAATAGAATATGAAATCATCAGATTTTTATGGAACCACAAAATACCGAATAGCCAAAGCAATCCTGAGAAAAAGGAACGAAGCTGTAAGTATCACTCTACCTGACTTCAATTATGCTACCGAGCTACGATAATCAAAACAGCATGGTATTGCCAGAGAAACAGACACACAGATCAATGGAACAGAATAGAGAGCCCAGCTATAAAACCATATATGTATGGACAGATAATTTTTGACAAAGGAGCTAGAAACACACAATGGAGTAAAGGTAGTCTCTTCAATAAATTGTGCTGGGAAAACTGGAAAACCACATGAAAACGAATGAAACTGGATTACAGTTTGTCCCCATGTACAAAAGTTAATTCAAAATGGATCAAAGACCTAAATATAAGACCCAAAACAATAAATTATATAGAAAAACATCAGTACTAAACTTATGGACCTTGGTTGCAGAGAACATTTTATGAACTTGATCCCAAAGACAAAGGAAGTAAAGGCAAAAATAAATGAATGAGGCTATATCAAACTAAAAAGCTTCTCCATGGCAAAACAACAACAACAATAAAACAAAAAAACTATAAAACAACAACAACAAAAACAAACAACAAAAACACCCAGACAAAACAAAAAGGCAGCCAACCAGATGGGAGATGATATTTGCAAACAGTAGCTCTGACAAAGGTTTAATTTCCAAAATACATAAAGAACTCATAAAACTCAACACCAAACAAACAACCCAATCAAGAAGTGGGCAGAGAACCTCTCCCAAGAAGACATATGAACAACCAATAGATATAGGAAAAGATGTTCAACCTCCTGGCAATTAGGGAAATGCAAATCAAAACTACAATGAGATACCACCTCACACCTGTTAGAGTGGCCATTATCAACAATACAAGCAATAACAAGTGTTGGAGAGGTTGTGGAAAAAAGGAAACCCTCATTCACTACTGGTGGGAATGTAGACTGGTACAACCACTATGGAAAGCAATCTGGCGATTCCTCAAAAAATTAAGAATAGAGCTACCATATGACCCAGCAACCCCATTCCTGGGTATATATCCAAAAAATTTGAAATCATGTATTTGCAAAGATATATACACCCCTATGTTCATTGCAGCATTATTCGTGTGGCCAAGACATGGAGACAACCAAAGTGTCCCGCGATAGAGGACTGGATAAAGATGTGGTACTTAAACATAACGGAATACTATTCAGCCATAAGAAAGGATGAAATAGAGCCATTTGCAACAACATGGATGGACCTTGAGAACATTATGCTAAGTGAAATAAGTCAGTCAGAAAAACCTAAGAACCATATGATTTCATTCATATGTGGGATATAAAATTGAAGCTCATGAGCACAAATAGCAGTGTGGTGGTTGCCAGAGAGAAAGGGGTGGGAGAAGAGGGTCCAATATATGCTGACAGGAGAAGATTTGACTTTGCATGGTGGGCACATAGTGCAATATACAGATCTTGTAACATAGAAACCCACACCTGAAACCTATATGATCATGGTGACCAATGTCCCCCCAATCCTATATAATAAAAGGCTAATATGCAAATTGACCAAATGGGGGAATGTTTGCTATGACGAGCACTGACCACCAGGGGGCAGATGCTCAACGCAACAGCTGCCCCCTGGTGGTCAGTGCACTCCCACAGGGGGAGCACCACTCAGCCAGAAACTGGGCTCACAGCTGGTGAGTACAGCGGTGGGGGCGGGAGCCTCTCCCACCTCCAGCACTAAGGACCCCATGTAGGGAGCGGGCCTAAGCCGGCAGGCAGACATCCCCCAAGGGGTCCTGGACTGCGAGAGGGTGCAGGCTAGGCTGAGGACTCCTCCCCTCCAGCCCCCAGGGCACAAATGTCATGCACTGGGCCTCTAGTAAATGTAATAATAATAATAATAATAATAATAATAATAATAAAAAATTGGGGGTTAATGTATACTTCTTCCAACAGTGTATACTTGTGCCCACCCCACTACAGTCATTGTGTTATGATTGTCACTTGCTTTTGTCTTGCCAGAAGAGACCTTGGCTTGAACTCCAGTGACACCCCTAGTAGACTCTGTGTGGCGGATCAGCCCCTGGGAGGCAGGCTGCGTTGGGACCGCATCAGCTTCTACCTCACTACACGGCTACGGGAACCAGCTCTGGCCCAGCCTCTTCTCTGGACAGGAAGTGCCTGCTGGCTGCTGCAGTTCTCGCCTCTGCCTGGGGAATGTGGGTGTGAGCACAGCCCTGCAGCTCACCTCATGAGAGCGCTGGACATAGCGATTGGCTCCTAAAAAACAAAACACAAAGTAATGGATGTCACTTCCGAGACTGGGCTGTAGAAGACAGTGATTCCATCCTGCTCGCACACTCTCACTTGCTGGCACATTCTCGACCGCTCAGTTTGGTGACGACAGCTGCCTGCAGCGAGCGGCCCTGTGGAGAGTCCGACGCAGTAAGGCTTGAGGCTGGCCTCAGGCCAACAGCCAGTGAGGAACGGGGGCCCTCAGTCTAACAGTCCACAAGTTCTAGCCATCACGTCCATGCTTGGGAGTGGGTCCTCCCCCCGTCCAGCCTGCAGATACCTTGATTGCAGCTGTGTAAGTGGCCCTGAGCCAGCAGCACTCAGCTAAGCCACATCTAATTCCTGACCCACGCTAACGGTGAGGTAATAAATGCATGTGATTTTAAGCCGCTGAGCTTTGGGCTCATTTGTTACGCAGCAACGGGTAACTAGGAAGAGCTCCTGTTACTCAGAAGGTGGAAATACTCCCCAGCAGTAAGTGTTGCGAAGCCTTGCTCCGGATGAGAGGCTACAAAACGCCGAACTGCAAGCCGAAGGCAGCCTGCAGACGGCTCGCCTTTTCTTTTTCCGTTGGAGGGGATAACGGTGCGGTGTTTGAAAAACATTTTGAGTCAGCACTTAACACAGGGGAGCGTTCGCAGGACACGGATCACCGAGGTCTAGGGGCTCACTGGAAGCCAGGCACCTGGCAACTGACCGCTGAGGCCAGGCAGCCCTGTGCTTCGCTGGCGCCCGTGTTCTTCTGTTTGTCATAGAAAACACTACCCCTGACTGCCCGCATTTCTGAGGTCAAGTGTTGGCTGCAATTCATCACTGCGTTTCCACCATCTCTTACGGTAGAATAAGAGAAAGTCACGAGAATGGGACGATACAGCAGCAAATTGTTCCCACATCTTCGTCAAAGGAGAGGACAGGCCACGAGGCTCGGGAGGTCAGCCTGAGCACAGCAGATGGCTCCTGTCTGCGCCACGTGACGCCCGCTGGCGCTGGAAGTCCAGCGTGGCTTCTTCCTTCATCCCATGGTGCTGGAGTCAGGATAGCTCCGCCCCAGGGCCGGGCGGGTCTGGCCCAGCTGCAGTCGGACTCTGGAGCCTCCAGGACGCTGTGAGTCCAGTTCCTTGTCTTTTCCTTGTCGTCTCGGGGCCTTTCTCTCTCCAAATGGTCTTCCCAGCAGGAAAGTCGGGCTTCTCACACGGCCACTCTCAAGGGTATAAATGTGGACACTGCCAGGCCTTCCTCAGGCTCAGGACGTGGCTGGCCCAGGGTCACTGCTGATTCATTCTGTTGCTTAAAACAAGTCACAGGCCCAGCTCACATCCTAAGGGAAGCGGCTGCTTGGGGTGTGCATACTGGAAGGCCTGATTCACGGGCCACCGAAGTTCCAAGTTGTTCCCATGCTTCCCACGAATTCTCAGAAATATGGCAGCGGGGCCATCCTGGGCCATTTCACTCAGAAATGAAAGGAGGCGGGGAAAGGCGGCCCCAGAGAACTGGAAAGCATGGGCCACTTGGATCACACACCGGGAACACGGAAAATGGTCTGGTAGCTGGGAGCTGCCACCGGGGCTATCCTGTGCCCAGCTGAACATAAATAACATCTGCTGAGGCCCACGCCATGTACCAACCGGGGGCAAACACTATTCAACTTCCTTCTAAGCTTCTCTTTCCAGGGGTCTCAAGGCCACCCTTGAGTTTGATGATTCAGTAGCACTCACAAGATGTAATGCCAGGTTATAGTCATAGCTAACTTTTTAAAAAATATATTTTTATTGATTTCAGAGCGGAAGGGAGAGGGAGAGAAGGATAGAAACCTCAATGATGAGAGAGAATCACTGATTGGCTGCCTCCTGCACGCCCCACACTGGGGATCGAGCCCACAGTTGGGGGCACGTGCCTTAAGTGGGAATCCAATCATGACCTTGTTCATGGGACGATGCTCAGCCACTGAGCCACGCCAGCCGAGCATTGTAGTTAAGTCTTATTACAGAAAAGAATACAGAATAAAGCAACAGGAAGAAGATATTCACTGGGCGAGGTCCAGGAAGTCTGGGCACAGGCTTCCAAGTCCTTCCCCCACTGAAGTTGCACAGGACAGTATCTTTCTCTGTGGCAGGCAGCCACGGGACACCAGCAGGGTCCCTGCTCGGGAAAGCCCACGCAAGTCGCGGATCCCAGGCTCTTCTGAAAGGCTGGGCACACAAGCACAACCTGCTATGGCAGCGGTTCTCAACCTGTGGGTCGCGACCCCTCTGGTGGTCGAACGACCCTTTCACAGGGGTCGCCTAAGACCATCCTGCATATCACATATTTACATTATGATTCATCACAGTAGCAACATTACAGTTATGAAGTAGCAACGAAAATAATGTTATGGTTGGGTCCCAACATGAGGAACTGTATTTAAAGGGCCAGAAGGTTGAGAACCACTGTGCTATGGCGACCGACCCTCAGAATCCCACAGGTGAAGCCAGATACACCGGCACATAACAATCCCGGGGGCACTTCTCAGCAATTCCCCAGTGGCCCGGCATGCACCACGTCACCAATCAGTAGCAGAAAGAAGAGTCCGAGAGCCACAGTCCCAGGGATTGGCCCAGGGTCCACCTTGGTTCCAGGCTTCCGGACATGCAAGGATTGCGCCACCAGACCCGCTGTGTTCATTCTTTCCTCACAGCCTTACCGCGAGCCTGCCCACGGGGACTGCCAGCCTTTCCGGAGAGGGGAACCGAGGCTCAGGGATACAAAGGGACAGGTCAGACAGGGCCTGGGGCCCACAATTGAGGGGGGGCAGGGAAGGCACATCGTAATTAAACGCAAGGACTCGGAGGGTAGGCAGGTCTGGGTCCCGGCGTTGATTTTGCCAGTGTTTCCACAAGCAATTTCAGCCCATCTGTGTAGCAAAAATTAAAATAATAGGGCCTTTGCTGGGAATGTGTGAAATAGCGCTGCGGGGTGCTTAGCACGGTTCATGGCGCCATCAGTGATGCATCAATGAAAACTCTGGAGCCCCGGCCCGTGTGGCTCAGTTGGTTGAGTGCTGTCCTATTCGCCAAAAGGTCACCGGTTCGATTCCCGGTCAGGGCACCATCCCCATAGTGGGCCTGCAGGAAGCAATTGATCAATGTTTCTCACATTGATGTTTCTCTCTCTCTCTCTCTCTCTCTCTCTCTCTCTCTCTCTCTTACCAATAAAAACATATTATACGTTCTTATAATATGGGGATTTCATTGATGATGATGTGATGAGGGTTTGGAGTGGCTCATCTGATTCCAACCGATAACAGAAAAGTTGCTCCAGGTGAGGAGGCAAGAGGTGTACCTTCACTCTAAGAAGCCGGCCACAGCTCATCTTGGGACGCCGAGGCCTTCGAACCTGCAGGACCCCGCTATGCAGGAGCAGCAGATGGGAAAGGCCTGAGAAGGAAAATGTGGCGCCTCCTGGAGACAGGTCCAGGCTGTGTGTCTGTGCTGGCATGCCAGGATCGGGAGCCGTGGGCTCAGCCTGTGCTCGTGTGGCCTCTGGGTCAGGGAGGTCTGGCACCCGGGCCGTGTGCTCTCTGTGCAGGGCTCGGTCCTGGGCCTGCAGGCCTGGGCTTTGGAAGCGCCTGCCCAGGTGTCCCCAGTGCGGTCCCCTGTGTCATGCACCAGGCAGGAGCGGCAGCGGCACTGACCATCGTGGTCGTGGCCTCCAGTGAGGTAGCCAACTTGGCTCCCCATGTGAACCCCTGCCTGGTTCTGCCCCTGTGGGTGGTCACTGCGGGGCTCTGGGCCTCAGTAGCCTCATCTGTAAAGTGGGTGCCATGTTTTAGTGAAAGGCCACGTGATTCAGAGTGTGTAAGGGCCATGGAGGCCATGCCCGCACCCAGGTTTGTGTTCCTAGTCCTCACTGAGGATCTTAACACTTCACACTGGTTGCCAGCCTTTTGCCATCAGAAGATGTTGCCTAACATCTGAGTTTCTAGCTTCTCTTTAAAGATGGGAGGGGGCTTCGGTCTGGCCACATAGGACCTACTGCCCCACAAAGACACAGGTGGTTTGAGCCAGGCAGCAGCCACACCTACGGGCAAGGGCCTTTCTGCCTCCCTCCCTACCGGAGCCCGTCAGAGCCTGACCCCAGGTGACTGACAGCTGGGTGCCTGCCACCGGGCAGGGAAGGACCAGCCACAGGCCCATCCCCAGCAGCACCCGGCCTCGTGGTGTCGGTGCTGTTGTGCCGTGGGCCCAGGGGACGGGAGGGGCCTGCATAACCTCAGAGGGGTGTGTGCGGGGCAAGTGTGAAGTCATGCTTGTTTATGAGTCTGACACAGTGCCCGTCATTTCCTCCCTGCCGGCCGCACAGCGCCTCCCCCGCTCAGCCAGCCTCTGACCTGTTCTCTGGCATCACACGCTGTTACTTGCCGACCATTCAGGGGGATGAGGGGTCAGAGCTGTTTGTGTGCACTTGGATAATGAGCTCAGGGAAGCACTTTGGCCTCAGGAAGAGAGACCCTCCCAGCAGCTGTCCACGTGGGCTGGCGTGGCACAGGCCGGGGACGCCGCGCTGCAGCTCAGCCGGGCCCCAGCCGGGAGTCCCTGAGCACAGGGATGGAGAGGGGGCTGCCAACCCTATCCTGCCTTCCTGCCCTGGGCCTCTCAGAGAAGGGCCTGGAGGGCTCAGAGACAGGTTCCCAAGTAAGGGAGCACCCACAGGGCTTCCGTGGGAGGGAGGGAGGAGGGAGGGTAAGAACTCACATGGCTCCAGTGGGGGAGAGGGGCTGACAGGGGTCAGCACCAGGGAGCAGGCAGGCCTGAGAATAGGAGGGAGCTCCAATTCTACCCCATTTCCACCTGAAAGGGTGAGGGCTATGCCCTCCATCTTACCCCGTATCCTACAAGACCCGGCTTGCGCCTGGCCAATCAGCAGGGCCCACAGTCCCCTCACTCCACCCCCTATTAAAACCCTGGTTTTTCTCACGGCGATCACTCTCCCCCCTTCTGGCCGTTGGGTCAGAGGGGGCTGGGAGCCAGACCCGGGTCTGTACTAATAATAATAAAGACTCTTATGCTTTTGCATCGGACATGGCTGGCTCCCTGTTGGTCTGTGGGGATCTTGAAATCTGGGCATAACACCACCCCCACCCCCTTCCCACAGTGCTGACCCCGGAGGCAAACTACCTTCAGGGTCCAGGCAGTGGAGAGACAGACTTCACAGAGTGTACCTGACCTACCTAAAGGCATTGGCATTCATAAAGGTTAAAACACTTTGCTAGCCAACATGGAAACACACACACACACACACACACACACACACACGCACACACACTCACATACACACACTCACACACATGCACACACTCACACACACACTCACACACATGCACACATACTCACATACACACACACTCACATACACACACACATACACACTCACACACTCACACACACACACTCACACACACTGACGGTTCTGCTGTGGTCTCTGGCAAGAAGCCTGACAGGTCCTCACAGCTTGAGAGCAAGTTCTTTTCAGTGCAATGGTCAGAGGCTAGGTCAGCCCATGTTGAACACCAGGCATTTATTGTAAAGATAGCACAGGGCTCTAGCTAGTGTCTGGCTCTTGCTTTCTTATCGTCTTCCTGAGATATAGTTTACATACAGGACAATGCACCAATCAGTGCCCAGGCGGGAGGCTTAGCTCTGCCCCTCCCGTGTGACCTCCTCCAGATCAACATAAAGAACAAGTCCATCCTCCAGAAAGTCCCCTCAAGCCCATCCCCGTCAACCTAACTCCCTGCTCCAGCCCCCCCCCCCCC
>NW_005873697.1:14434-21486 GCF_000147115.1 Myotis lucifugus | reverse complement strand
TGATTTCCAGAAGCCTCATGTGGCCTACTTTTTCTTTTAGATGATGCAGAATTTGCTGTTGGAAGAAGGAGGCCTGGTTCAGGTGGAAAGTGTCAACCTTCAAGTGGCCACATACTCCAAATTTCAGCCTCAGAGCCCTGACTTCTTGGACATCACCAACCCAAAAGCAGTGTAAGAAGGGTTCTTCTGGACAAAAGAGGGGTTTGCTGGCAGACGGTCCACAGGGCGCTTCGCTGAGCGTGTGCCTACTTTGAGGAGCACATATTTATTGTGATTGGCATTGTAATTTGAGAATAATGACGTTCAGCCAGCACATCTGCCATGACTCCTGGACAGTGTGCTAGACGCTCTGTGGGCCTCTTCTGTATGTTCTCGGTGTACTTCATGGGCAACGTGGAACCCTTCCTGCAGGTGAACTATGACACCTAGCCCCAAGCCCAGTGTGTTCTGGTGGAAGGGAGCCAGGGGGTCTGCCTCTCAGCTCCCAAGCCTCTGGTGCCCATAAACTTGCCACTCAAGCTTAGGACTTTTCACTCCAAACCAGTGGGGAGCATTGGTTTAGTTTTCTTTCTCTTAGCAAGAGGAAAGCAGAGGTTTTAGGTTCTAGTGATTGTGTGTGTGTGTGTGTGTGTGTGTGTGTGTGTGTGTGTGTGTGTGTTCTCTGAACAATAGCCAGACGTTCGTGTTTATAATTTAAGGAGTGACCATTGTGGGTGAGGGATGTGCTGTGTGTGTGGACTACAATAGCTTGGAGGCCCCAGTTTGGCTCATTGAAGTCATGTGATAGAGTGGTCACTCTATATCTCCTATTTGTTTTTTAAAATGCATGTTTGAAAAAAATACAGATAAGTGGACAGTAAAAGAAAGCTGCCTCCACCTGTCTCTCTGCACTCTTCCCAGGCAGGAGCTCAGGAGCAAGTTGCTGACAGTCGTGTCCTATGTGGGTGGGCATGTTAAACCACCTACTGACTGTCTGTGGACTGACATGTTGAGCCATTTACTGACTGTCTGTGGACTGGCGTGTTGAGCCCCTTGCAGCTGGGTCCTGGACATGCAGGAGTGCTAGGCTCTGCTCACGACAGTCAGTGTCCTGTGGCAAGGTCTGGTCCCTTTCATTCAAAGCTCTGCTTGGAGGTGCTTGTCTGACTGTCAGTGCCTAGGAGTGAGGCCTGCATCTGACCATAGCCCCTCATGATTTTCTCTGGATTTTTACATTTTTTGCAATGCGTACTTACTGGATTGCTTTCAGAAGCAGTTTCTCCCGTAGAAAGGGCATTACTTTCATCAGCTAGAGTCAACCCAATGCTCCCTAGTCTGGCTGATCGTCTGGATAAAGGAAGTCAGCATAGAGCAGAGAATGTGGGGGTGCCCAGAGCAGTGATGGGAAAGCCATTTCCATCCTCAGAGGCCGATTGGTTTGGGTCTGACAACTCGGGTCCTCAGGAGGCGTCAAGGTCAGGGTACTCCTAAAGCATGGCATTTCACGGAGGAATGAAGACAGCATCCCACACAAGGCCCTTTGCGCAAAGTTGCTGTCACCCTGGAAGGATTTGTCACCAAGAAAACTGAACCTAGACAGCCTGCCTTTTCCCCCCCTCAGACTCTGAGAGCCTCGCTAGGACAGCGGTTGCCAACTGGTGGTCCGTGACGTCCGAAAGGTTGGCGACCGCTGCTCTAGGATGTGCCATGTCACCGTGGTGGATTCTGGAGCTATCGTTTATGTTTATGCCTTGACAATGTGTGTCTGCAGATTAGAAAACGCATTGAGAAACTTTGCCTGTCTGACCACTGGGGATGTGATTGCCATCAACTACAATGAGAAGGTAAGTGTGTCGGCTATGGGGCCAGCAGGGCCAAGAGCCCAGCTCAGGGCAGGTCACACCTAAACGGGGCCTGCAGTGCCATTCTGGTGTTTGAATGGGGTTCTTTTTAAGCAGTGTGTACCTGACTTTTGTCCACTAATTGCTGCCTACCGTTTGCTTTTTAGAGCCCTATACTAATAATTCAACAGCTAAGTTTTGGTAATTGATTTATTACATTAATAGGTGAATAAGCTTAACATTGTTATCCTTTTGTTTTGTTAATACTCACCCAAGGATAGTTTTCCTTGACTTTTTTTAGAGAGAGTGGAAGGGAGGGTAGAGACAGAAACAGTGGCGTGATAGAGATTGGTTGCCTCCCACATGGGCCCTGACCAGGGCGTAAGGTATGTGCCCTTGACCAGAATTGAACCCAGGTCCATTCAATCCTCAGGCCGACACTCTATCCACTGAGCCAAACTGGCTAGGGTTTGTTATACTTATTAATCACATATCTGTGTATCATGGTGGTGAGCCTGCCAATTATGCCTCAGTTAGAAAGGTCTGCATTGCACCTAAAATCTCAGATAAGCCCTTTGCTGGGCTGTCAGGACACAGAAATGAGCCAGTCTAGGCCCTTGTCCTTATGATTCCCTCCATTGGAAGCAGACAGGCCCTCGTGGAGCTGGCCAAGCGGTGCGCTCCAAGTGCTGTGGGGCACCTGGAAGCAGAGCCTGACTACATCCTCTTCCTTATGTTTTCTTTCACTTTGGTTTTCTCTTAGCTCCTCTGGGCTTGTCCATCTTGACACAGTCTTTCAGATCTGAACACCACTTATATTCATCTATGATTCCATGCTTTTTAGGTGTCTGGATCTAGACAATTTAGATGTAAAGTGAAATACCACACTTCATCTTTCATTTCTCATTCTTTAATGCATAGTGACAGATGAGTTCCCATGAATTCAAGACAGCATTCACTTACCCGTTATTCATGGAAACATGTCTGAGGAAAGATAAAATAGTTGCCAACCCTATTGATAGGCCATCCTAACACAGGCATGGAGCACAGTGATGTGAGTACCTCATGTCCACTGTGACAATGACCAGGATTGACCCTCTCAGAGTTGCTGTCAGGTTCGACCACCTAGTCCTCAGGAGTGACCAATCCTGGCGTGCCTTTCCCTGAGGCCAGCTCTTAACTCCTTCACACACTCTCTTGTCCCCTCATGGCCTCGGGTCCTCGTGCATGAACAGGATCCTGTGGCTCAGCCAGTCCCTTCCTGTAGCATCAAGAGGACACTTACTCCCTTGGTGTCAGTGTAGGGATCCAGTGTTCTCCAGCAATTTCCTTCTATTTGCAGAACCCTTACTATTTGAGAACCCTTACTTTTCAATTTATGGGTCTTAAATCACAATTTTCTATAAAACTAAGAAATGATCCTATTGCCTTTAGCTTTGTGGGGAACATTTTAAGTATTGTCTACATTAACTGAATACTTTATAAGCTTCCATAATTAATTGCAGGTAGCCTTAATGTTATTGTTCTTTATTAAGGTAGTAATGCTAAATATAACTAAAATGATGATATTTTTTTCACTGAAAGGGAAGGTGAGTTACATAGAGTTTGGAAATATAGAAGACTAGGTACTCTAAAGGGCCCTTCTGATAAAACCCAGTTTAATCAGGATAAAACCTAGGTTATAAATGTGTTGGTGGATTGGCAAGAAATATAAGAAGTTTTCAAGAATCTCTCAGCAGGGCCATCCTGATGGCAAATGACTGTATCAGTCAGTGATATAGTAGGAGATCTGAATCAGAGACTTCCACATTAAACTGGAACTCTTAAAGGGGCCATAATAGATCCAGAGGTGGGTGTTATCCTCATCCCAAAAGAAGGAACTCAGATTCTGTTTGGGAAAGGCCCCCTGTTTATATAAGCCCCCAGGACCGCTAAAGATTGAACAAGCAAGCAGGAACTCATAATACACCCACCAGACACACAAAGCAGAGACAACAAAAGCAGATTTAAGGAAATCAGCATTGGGATTTTCAGGTGTAAATATGAAATAATTATGTGTAAAATATTCAAAGAAATTAAAAAGTGGAATTATAAAATTTATTAAGCAACCAAAGACTACAAAAGAAAAAAAAACAGGAAGATTTTAAAAACGAGTTAAAGAATAGCTGACAAAGAATTAATGAAATTAAAGTTAAGTCTGAAAAAGTGACTTAGAATTCTGCACTGAGAGGCAAGGATAGAACATATGAGAGCTTGAGGTTTGGAGATACTAAGAAAGTCAAACATGCTCTGTAAAAGTCCCAGCAGGAGAGAATAGGGGAATGGAAATACTGTAAAGAAATAATAAGTGAAATTGTTTTACAAGTGGCCATCAGCCCATAGTTACAGGAAGTATGATGTACATCAAACAGGAGAAGTTACAGATATCAAATACCAGATACAGGGAGGTGAACAGAGAGAAAATACGATACTTCCAGGAAAAGAGCAAGTAGCAACCATTTGTAATCCCCAAGTAGCAGAATATCTTTAGAGGTTGAGAGAAAGTAATTCACCAAACCTTCTTTAAAGAATGAGGGCAACCACAAGACTTGAAACCAGGGGGGCAGTGGGCAGCAGCAGCTTGTCCCAGGCCCTGAACCAAAAGCAGTGTTGAAAAACAGATTTCGCCACTTTTAATGTATGTTTTTATGTACTTGAGATTATCCTAAACACACAGCAACATTATTGATTTAATTTCTTTTCTCTTGGCTACATTGTATTCCCCTGGTGGCTATAATTTATTTATATATGAATACGTTTTGGCTATATACTATTCTTAGCAATGTTGGAATGAGCATTCTTAGAGTTTTCTCTCTGCATATTTAAGCTAATTATTTACTTAGAATTAATTCCTAGGTGTATACATTCTGGGATAAGGTTATGAGTGTCTTTTCAATTTGGTTCATAATTCCCTTGTCTGATTTGAACTACTTTTAGGGAGTAGCTTCTGTTGAGTGATGTCCACCCCCATGGCCTCGTTGCAACAAGTTGTGTGGCTGAGGAAGGTGTTGTGGAGGTGAATGATGTGTCTGCAAGAGCCCAGTAGGGAGTCACAGTAACAGTGACAGTTCCCAGTGCTGCCATGAAACTAACCAACTGGTTTCTGTGTTCTTACAGATCTATGAACTGCGGGTGATGGAGACCAAGCCTGACAAAGCCGTGTCCATCATCGAGTGTGACATGAATGTGAGTAACTTGGCTGCTCATAGTGCGTTCCACCTGGGGGAGACGGGCATTTGGTAGCACCTGTAGGCCAGTGCCCCAAGAGGATGTCGCTGTCACACAGTCCCTAGGACTGTTTGGGTGAGAGAGGAGGAAAATGCTGCCAGAGCATCATGAGAAGGCCGCAGACCTTGTGATCCTTCTCAGGGACGGTGGAGGTGGCACAGTTGCCTCCAGTTCTGAGATGGCTAAATCTACTGGCATCTCAGACCTGCCAAGAAGTGCATCTTCTTAAACACTAAGGAAGCTCAATTTTTAAAAATATTTTTATTGATTTTAGAGAAGAAGGGAGAGTGAGAGAGAGATAGAAACATCAATGATGAGAGAGAATCATTGATCGGCTGCATCCTGCACGCCTCCTACTGGGGATCAAGCCTACAAACCCGGCATATGCCCTAGACCGGAATCAAACCCAGGACCCTTCAGTCCACAGGATGATGCTCTATCCACTGAGCAAAACCAGCTAGGGCAGGAAGCTCAATTTTTTAAAAAAGCTAAGGAAGGCTATCCAGCTCCTGAGTAGAAAGGAACTATTGGGACGCTCAATAGTTTGGTGGCTTTCCAAGACAATGATGCTGAGCAAAAAAGGGCAGTCCCAAATGGTTACAAACTGATTCCATTTTTTGTGTTTTTTGTGTGTGTATGTTAACCCTAACCTGAGGACATTTTTCCCATTGATTTTTAGAGAGAGTGGAAGGGAGGGAGGGAGAAAAAAAGAGGGAGAGAGTGAAACATTGATGTGAGAGAGGCACATCGGCTGGTTGCCTCCCACATGCGCCCCAACTGGGCCCAAGGATTGAACCTGCAACCCAGGTATGGGCCCTTGACCAGGAATCGAACCCACGACCCTTCGGTGCACAGGCTTATATTTGACCACTGAGCCACACTGGCCAGGGCTGATTCTTGAAATGACAATACTTCAGAAAGGGAGGACAAAATAGTGGTTACAAGGCGCCCTGGGTGGTGGAGAAAGTGGCCAGCAGAGGTGTGGATGTGGATGTGATGTAGAGAGAAAACATGAAGGGATCCTGTGGTGCTGGAACTGTTCTGCATCTCGACTGTGGGCCTACACTGGTGATAAAACTGTGAGAACTTACGCACATACACACACACGCACACACACACACAGTGAGTTCTTGTAAAACAGGAATTCTGAATAGTGTAGGTGTCGATATCCTGGTAGCGATATTATACTATAGTTTTGTAAAATATCACCATTGGGAAACTGGGCAAAGTGTACAGGGCATCGTTCTGTGTTAGTTCTTAAAACTGCATGTGAATCTACAGTTGCCTCAGTTACAAACAGAAAAGCTAAGGAATCCTAAGTGCCAGCATGTCTCTCAACTTTCCCTTTCGTCTTGGGAACGCAGGTGGATTTTGATGCTCCCCTGGGCTACAAAGAACCCGAAAGACAAGTCCAGCATGAGGAGTCCACGGTAAGTTGTTCCTCCCTCCCAGCCTGGCAGGTTTGGCCTCTTTGGTAATGGTTTTTGGGAGCGTGTCCTGGTCTGTCCTGACTCTGGGAGCGTGTCCTGGTCTGTCCTGTCCTGTATTTGGCCTCTACTGGTGCTAGTGTCGCCACATTCCCTGCTTTTCTCCCAGCCCTGCTCCCAGGGGATGGCCCAGCTGTTCCGGTGCAGAGACAGCAATAGAAATGAGGGGCCCAAGGGAAAAGTTGGGGTATCCCTGCTGGGAAGCTTATCTCTCATTTTTCTGTCCCATCAGGAAGGCGAAGCCGACCATAGCGGCTATGCTGGAGAGCTGGGCTTCCGTGTGAGTACCAGGCCACATGTTTTACTTCCTGTGCCCCTGCCGTGCCATCTGCTTCTCCCAGCCACTCTATAACGCTCCATGGACATCAGCAGGGATTGGGCCTCTGGGTATCTGCATACATGTATCTGCCACTCTGTCAGTCACATAGCACTTGACTTCCACGTTCTCATGGAATCTTCCTAACAAATCTGTAAGGCA
>NW_005873697.1:7312-14334 GCF_000147115.1 Myotis lucifugus | reverse complement strand
ATAGTGCAATGGACACACATATACCTTTCACTTAGATTCACCCATATGGCCACATTTGCTTTATCTCTAAGAATATGTTCTCCTTTTCTTGGCCTACACTGTTTAAAAATAAATTGCAACATGACCCTTCAGCACTGCTGCCAGCCCGGCTCCCTGGGGAAAAAGGGATGACTAGTATCAGGGCACTGGGAGGCAGTGGAGGACGGAAAGCTGAGCTCTGCTCTGCGGCAGTTGCAACAGAGGGCTTAGTCCATCCACAGGGCCCCAGACTGGTCCTGCAGAGGCCAAGGCCAGACCTTTTAACCTGTCATTGTCTATTGGCTACTGGCTACCCCTGGCGGTGGTTGCTCTTGGGCCAGAAGACTCCCTTCATCTCACTGCAGTCCTAAGACGGAGTTCTTAGCTGCCCACACTTCAGCAGCTGGGGAGTGAGGGCTTCATTCCTGAGGGGGACTGGGTGGCGCCCCCCAGAACATACCCCTGCAGCAGTCTCAGCAAAGCACATACATGTGCTCACCCTCCTGCTTGCCTGTGTAGGCCTTCTCCGGCTCCGGGAATAGACTGGACGGGAAGAAGAAAGGTGTAGAGCCCAGCCCCTCCCCCATCAAGCCTGGAGACATCAAAAGGTGGGTCTGCCCTGTCTCTGGTCCAACCTGATGCTTCATCATCATCTAGGGAGGGTCTGTGCCAGACCTCTGGGGTGGGCAGCCTCACTCCAGCTCTGAAAATAAAGCCCGGTTCAAAGAATCTAGCAGAGTGGATGAATTCCCCACCCCAACCCCCACCTACTCCTTGGGGGACTGGAACATGACGAGGAGTTGCTGTTTCTCAGTGGAAGTTTATCAGTATCTTCCCTCCAGTCCAGGACCACTGCAGTCCAGCCTCCACCCGCCTCCAACTGGCCCCTCATCAGATCTCTCTCCTATTTAAAACCTTTCCAGTTCCTATCTAACCTATTGTTCTGTTTATTCATCAAGTCACAGTGTCTCAACTTCCTTCAAACAGGAGGCAGGAGCTGCCTCACAGATGTGTTTCTGTTTGGTCCAGGGACTCAGAGCAGATTCCCTGCTCTGGTGGCTGTCACAGTGGTGGCAGGGATGAGATGTGTCACCTGCCATATGTCACCTCTCTACTATATGTTGGAGCAGAAGGATAATGCTATAATGGATTTTTTACCCACTCTCTGAGTTTGGTACAAGTGTACCCCTTCAAGGTTGATCCGTGAGGCTGCAGGGTGGATTTGAGGAGGGCCTCCCAGGCCCCTAGGTGACCCTTCACTGCAGGCTAGGTCCCAAGTCTGAAGGCCCTACCCCATTTGCCTTCTGATTCTCTCCTATAGGGATGCTGGGGAGCACCAGAGGGCTGGCCCAAGGCCAGGGGGTTGACAGCCGCATACCTCAGAATGAGAATCACCAAGAGGACACACTTCCTCTCTTTGGCTTGCCTTCCTCTTGTTTATCAAAAGAGAATTTGAGTCTTTTTCTTCTGGAGCTAACATTTCTCCCCTTCCGTCTTTACAGAGGAATTCCCAATTATGAATTTAAACTTGGTAAGATCACTTTCATCAGAAATTCACGTCCACTGATCAAAAAGGTTGAAGAGGTGAGAAGTTTTATTTTCTAGTGATGAGTGGGGGAATTCTTTCCATTTTGAATCAGGGTATTTCTGTCATATTTTTCTTCATTCCTGGGGCCCTCCTCCCTCTGGTGGCCTGGTTGTCCTGTTGAGGCTGTGTGGAATGTGTGGGGCTGGGTGTAGAGGTGTGCGTTCGGGAGCTCAGAACCTTCATCTCCTATAGATAACACCACTGGCTGACTAACAAAAGGAATACATAAAAGATACCTGTTTTTGAGGGTTCAGAAAAAACAAGCCCTCTTTCTGCTGGTGGGAGACTAGCTTACTAAGGAATTCCACTTCTAGGAAATATCAGGCTGTGTGTAAACACATTAAGCTGGTCACCACAGCAATTTAAAATACTGCAAACCTAGAAGTAATATCCAATGGTAGAGACTGCCTCTCCCACGTGATGAAATTCTCTGTAGGTTTTAGAATGTACTAGATAAGAAATCCATTGTCTTGAGACTTGGGAATTAAGTTTGAAATAGTTTATATTAGCACATACAGAAAAGTGACTAGAAGTGTTCTTTTTGGGTGGTGGAGTTACAGGTGACTTTTCTTTTGGGGGTGTATTTTATACTTTATATATAAAAAATGTGATGCTTCTGCAAAAGGATATACGTTCACCCTTAGAATAAAGGCAGTGGTAGACACATAGTTGTGATTGTATGGTCATATGTTCAATTCAGTTGATTATGATTTGTATTTATATTTCAAAAACATTTCTTATCAATAATGGGCGTAAGGAAAATGGGTGGTACATGAGTCAGCAGAATAAAGCATTTTCTATAAACCTCCAAGAAATTTCTGAAAATAGTATTTTATCTTCACACAGGATGAAGCTGGAGGCAGATTCGTCGCTTTCTCTGGAGAAGGACAGTCATTGCGTAAAAAGGGAAGAAAGCCATAAGTTAGCCGATTGGAAAATAAAATACTCAATTGCAACATAATGGCTTTTAGTTACTGGCTCTGACAGGAATGAAACTATTGCAAAGGATACTCTGTCACTTTAGGTTTGTTTAGAGCTTCCTGAGAATTGTCTAGTTTAGTCTGGAAGTGGGATGCAGGACTCCGTGGTTATGTACTTGAATTGGGTCCCATAGGCGGTGGCCTCACCACTTCTTGCTTTCAGCCCTTGGGAGCACTCCCCCTGACCCAGCAGGAGCAGAGTTCCCCAGTTTCTGATAAAAATCAAAGGAAGGGGTTGAATTGCTCTAACTTGTGATGTTCTTTTTATTTTATTTATCCTTTCTTTTTGTGGATCTGTAGCTTAGATGTTGCCTTTGGCCTAAAGAAAAGTGGTTTAAATAGATTTGTGCTCTATAAATGGTTATTCCATTACTCTGGCTACAATTAAGTATTTGAGGATGGGTTTTTCTGTTTTTATTTTACTTTTTTTTTTTCTTTTTTTAACAAAAGAACCATTCCTCAGAAGGAAAACCTGATCTGAAAACATTTCTACTTTCAGTTTTCATTTCAAAATAACTGGCTCCATGAATCTATTCTATTAGGGGGAGGGAGGGAACAACAAAACTTCATGGTGAAACACAAATGTGAATATTAGAATAAATAAACGCTAAAGATGGTCCTCTTTCTCCTTCCCTATCTCCCACTCCCAGTTTAATGTATTATCCAATGTTCTGCTGGCCTGCATATTTTGTATTGGTCTCAGTTCCTCACTTTCTATAAAGTGAGATCTTTTGACATGTTAACCCAATTATTTTCATCTCTTTTGTTCCTTGAAAGTAATTCCAAATTAAATTTTCAAATAAAAACAGGGAAAGACTAAAACCTGGATTGCCTCTAAATGTTTGATTAGATGTCAACAGGGATTGATGCTTGGGCCACTGATCAGGAGTTGGAGGAAGGCTTGCTTGCAGGTACCCCTCATTCCATAGTGCTGTTAGAAAAGAACTTGGGGACAGGGGAGTGGCTCCTGGACAATGTATAGAGAAACGAGGCTCTCTGACCCCTGGGGTGAGGGTGGTCAGGTCCAGATCTCCCCTTGTACCTGGTCTCCTCCTACTTGTAGGCAGAGGGTCCTTCTCTGAACAAGGCTCCTCCCAACACGCAGAAGAGGAAAGGATGCACCACACCAGGACAACAGCCCAGCGTCCACCCATGTAGCCTCAGAGAATGAGCACTGAAGATTGTCATGATGACCAGGGCTGTTCATCCATCATGGTGATGAGTGTGGTTTCAGAAGGCACACAGTACCACTGTGACCTCCCTGGCTCTTCACTTCAGGCAGGGGTGGGGAACCTTTTCCCTGCCAAGGGCCATTGGCTATAACATTTGTGGGTCATACAAAATTACCAACTTAAAAATTAGCCTGCTCTCTTTGGTCAGACATTTAATTAACTCACCCCTAAGGCCTTGGCAGGACCAGACCAAATGATTTTGTGGGTCTTATATGGCCCGTGGGCCCGATGTTCCCCACCCCTGACCTAAGGAGTCTCAGCTTCACTACAGAGGTAGAAGTCCTTGGTGCGTAGGCAACCTCCATTGGCAGGATCACATTGCCTGACATATTGTCATTTTGTGGATAATAAAGATGCTGGCCTGGGTTTTTGTCTTCCCTAGGTATCACCTACTATACATGTAATGAAATCGCTGGAGGCACACTCCCCTGCCTGGGCCAGGGTTGGACCCAATTGTGGGTCTCCTGGTGATACAGTGGGATCACCTGGAGCAAAAGTCCTGGTTATTACTGCTGTACCCTGGTCCGAAACCTTATTGTCACACAGTGTCTTCTCCAAGCTGGTCTGTGAGCCAATCAGGCAGGACTCCTGATAAAAATGCAGCTTTCTGAACCACCTGCAGGGCCTCTGACCCAGTCTCAATCATAAAAGGGGCCCAGCAGCCGCCTTGTAAGGGGCTGCTCCCCTGCATATGATCAGGTTTGCATAGACTGGGGAACCATTGCATTGGTACTGCAGGGCTTTCTGTCTCAGGAAAGCTTTCACTCCTCATCAGATATGCAAGCGGCCCTGGACTTGTACGCCATGCCACTCCCAGCCCCCATGCCTCGGACCACCCCGCCTCTGTGCTCAGAATGCCCTTCTCGCCTCCACTTCCAGCCTGAGTTCCCTCGGGAGGTTGTCCCACACCTTAGATACCCTACCCCTCCACACGTTATGCCCAGCCAACCCCCCGTTATTTTGTGAGTTCATCTCCGTCCTCGAGAGGTCACTGCAGCAGTAGACTCGGCAGCTTCGCGGTGGCTGCTGCACAGTGTGTGCTAACGACAGTAAGCCCGATCTTTGAGATTTGTGAAATAATAGCCGCTGAAAAGAACTGGCCTGACCCGCGGGGTTTCACAAACAGCCAACTTAACCTGCGGCGGTGCAGACACGGAAGCCCACCCAACACCGGGCGGAGCTTTCTTACCCGCCGGGCACGCCCCCAGCTCTCTGGGCTCCACCCCTCCCGCCTGCGCCCCGCCCCGTCCCGGCTGCTATTGGCTGCCGCACCCGAACGTCCTGTTTATGGGCGTGTCTCAAGGAGGTGGCGAGGATTTAAATCGTCAGATCTCTGAGTTCCTCGGTTTCTCGCGCGGAGCTGGCCTAGTCGATTTTCATTGGTCATTGGCTAGCGGGCTGAGGAAGGCAGGTTAGGTGCTCGCCGTAACATGGCCGACGGCGGCGGCTGGCAGGTAAGTGCGGTGGGCGCCAGGGATTGGGGGGACCGCGTCGGACCGTGTGGCCGCCTTAAGCGAGGTCTCTCCCGGGAGGATCCGGGTGGGAGCTCCGGAGTGGGCGGCGCAGCGGCGTCCGGCTCAGGCGCCCCTCTCGCCGCAGCCGCCGCGCCCCTGCGAAGCCTACCGCGCCGAGTGGAAGCTCTGCCGCAGCGCCGGGCACTTCCTGCACCACTACTACGTCCACGGAGAGCGGCCGGCGTGCGAGCAATGGCGACGCGACCTGGACAGCTGTCTCCAGTGGGAGGAGCGCCGGAGCGCGGAGGCTCAGGTGCGCCCGGGAAGCCGGGGTGCGTGGGGCGGAGGGCACGGAGCCGCCTGGGCGCCTGAGTGCACAGGCCACCCTTGCCCCCGCTCCAGGTCCCGGGATTTTGGAGAGCACTGCTGAGGGCCTTCCTCTTTCTGTGCTTTTTTTCTTTCGAGAAATACCAAAAATTAGTCTATCGACTGTGTTTTCAGACTCTAAAAGACAAAGAGGGGAGTGGAGAGTGGTTTGGGAAGACAGTGTCAGGGTTGTCAGCTGACCTGCAAAGGAGGTGATATTGCTGAGTCCTGAAAGACCAGGAACCAGCCTTAGCAGCCTTTACCCAGTCCCAGGGCGTTACTTACATGAGGAACGAGGTTCAGAAGGAGGGTGAGCTGCGAGGGGTAGGGTATGAGGCTGCAGAGGTACCAGGGATCTCTTGGGCCTTTAAAGGGGGTTTGGATTGTAGTCTAAACATGCGCTAGGAAGCATGATTGGTGGTGTGTGTGTGTGTGTGTGTGTGTGTGTTTTATTTAAATTCAACTTCTTAATATATTTTATTTTATTTTTATTGATTTCAGAGAGGACAGGAGAGAGAGTTAGAAACATCAATAATGACAGAGAACCATGGACCAGCTGCCTCCTGCACACCCCTAACTGGGGATGGAGCCCACAACCTGGACATGTGCCCTTGACCGGAATCAAACCTGGGACCCTTCAGTCCGCAGTCCGAGGCTCTATCCACTGAGCCAAGCCAGCTAGGGCAGCATGATTTGTTTTATGCTTTTAAAAGATCAGTGTGGCTGACAAAGTGGGAGAGTACGTTATGGAGGGGAACAGAGACCAGTAAGGAGGTGGTTCTAGTTGTCCATCCATTCAGCAGATACTTGTCATGTTGGGCACTCTTGGGATACAGGAATGATGAGAACAGAACACCTGCCGTCTTAGCACCTTCAGTCTAGTCTAGACTACAGTGGTGCCTTGGAGCTGTTGTGGGTGGGGAGATGGAGAGAAGCTGTGAGGGTGCAGTGCTCATGGGGAAGGGGAGCCTGCAGGACTGACTGGTGGCTGCTTCAATGTTGTTAAATGTATGTTATTATTGAAGTAGACAAACTGATGTGGAAACAAAGCTACCATATAAAAGGAAATGTGACAATTCCCTACCTAGTAAGTGAAGTCCAAAAAATGAAAAAGATAACTTACAGCCTATATGACAAGAGATTAGTAACCTTTATATATGTCTGAGCACTTATATCAGTAAGGAAAATGGGGATGATTTCAGAATAGAAAAGTAGACAAAGGACACAGAGAAGGAATTCTTTAAAAAGGAAAACCAAATGGCCTGGTATAGAAGTTAAAATGCTAACAGGTGGTTTCTTCCTAGCGGTATGTCAGAAGTGTTGACAGGGGTTTGGAGAGTCAGGGGTCCTTGTGCATTGTTGGTGGAGTGTAAGGTGTTCTGAT
>NW_005873697.1:0-6925 GCF_000147115.1 Myotis lucifugus | reverse complement strand
GGGACCGTGGGCAAATTTCTCCCCCCCGCGCCCGAATCGGCCCCTTTTGAAAGAATAAACTAAAAAAAAAAAAGCCCGTACCCTTCTATGTAATGATGTTTCCTTTGAATTTATATTAGTTCACACAAACACTCCATCCATGCTTTTGTTCCGGCTCTCCGGTCCAGTTTAAGAACCCATTGTGGCCCTCGAGTCAAAAAGTTTGCCCACCCCTGCCATAGAGTATTATATAGCCATTAAAAAGGATAGATAACATATTCTGGTTAAAAATAATAAATAGCAACATATCCTGGCATGGAAAGATGCCTCAGTGAAAAAAAGCAAGAAGTATACACTAGCCACTAGAAGATTCCATCTTTAAGGAAACCTGTGATGGCTCAAAAATTTAGGCCTTGCCCTAACTGGTTTGGCTCAGTGGATAGAGCATCGGCCTGCGGACTGAAGGGTCCCAGGTTCGATTCCGGTCAAGGGCATGTACTTTGGTTGTGGGCACATCCCCAGTAGGGGGTGTGCAGGAGGCAGCTGATCGATGTCTCTCATCGATGTTTCTAACTCTCTATCCTTCTCCCTTCCTCTCTGTAAAAAATCAATAAAATACATTTAAAAAAAATTTAGGCCTAAAATTGTGTTAGGGAAGCTGTTCACCTACTTTTCTATTCTGAAAGACTCTGGGAGTCTTTCATATTCTACTTTGAATTTATCACTTTTTAACAAGAACAGAAACATCTGAGACAATAGAGCTTAAGAAGAAGACTGAGAAGGTGAAATTAATGTGTGTAAAGAGGCCAGCATAACCACTGGCACCTGCCAACGAGCCCCGTGACAGTTGTGATGTACTGCCCTGTGTTCATTTTGAGGAGAGTGGCATCTGAGGTCTGGACTCCTATTCCCCATCCAGGGCTCCCTGGACAAGCATCTCTTGCCTGATCTTCCTCCCTCTGGCCACTCTTTCCGACTCATATCTTCTTCCAGCTCAGCCCCCAGCCAGCCTTAGGAGGTAAATCTGATTAGGTCAACCAAGGGCATCAAGCTCTGAGGTCAAGAAGATATTTTTTAAATTTCCTCAAATTATGGTGATCTACGCAGTAGTTGACTCTTAAACAAAATAGACTTGAACTATGTGCCTCCACTTACTGTGGATTTTTAAGTGGACCTGCGCTGCTCAAACCTGTGTCCTTCAAAGGTCAGCTGTATTTTCCACCCATAGTTGGGAATCCATTTGTGCAGAGGGCAACTTAAGTTACACAGATTTTCAGTTGTGTGGTGGGTTGGCATCTGTAAACCCACATTCAAGGATCAATTGTCATTTTTCACAATAGCTTGGGAGAAAGTATGATCTAGATATGTGTGTGCTAATATGGGACCATCACCAAGGTGTATTAGATGGAAGTAGAGTTTCAGAGTAGTGTGTACCATAGGCTGTTTGTCCATCTGTGTTTGGGAGCCCGCTGAGGAGGAGGGAGGCACAAGGGCTATGTGAGGTGTGAAGTGACCGGGTCTCCCTTGCACAGCGATCCCTCTGTGAGAGCGAGCGTGGGAGAGTCCAGGCGGCAAGAAAGCACACCCTAGTGTGGACCCCGAGACAGAGCCCCCCTGCAGACTGGCATCTCCCTCTGGAGGACAAAGACGAGTGACAAGCACCCCTACACGGCTTCCTGCAGTCTGTTTGAAGTGAAGTTATTGCACGGCCCCAAGGACTCCGCTTGGCCCAAATATTCCAGTAGGTACCTGGGAGCTTCTGCCTGGCTTGGAACACGGAGCTCAACGTCTCCAGCACTACTTGCCCAACCCTCACCTGTGTTCAGAGTGCCCCACTGCTGCCATGCTCTGGGAGACAGTTTTGTCCACTGCACAGCTTCTGGGAAGCCAAGCACCATTGCCTATTGCTGTGAACAGCCAGGTTGGGCTGTCTCATGCTCTCCTACCAAGGACATTAGCACAGGAGATGGCCATCCTTAGGTCTAGAATTCTCAGGTAAACTTTTGAGTAGTAGCCCTGACCCGTGTGGACATGTAGAGTTAACTAAATGGTGTGCGGTCACGAACACCTTGTGGGGTCATTTTGTGCCACCCTGGTTGGGTGATGACCATGCATCGCCAGCCACTGGTGCTCACACTTGGCTATGGCCCACTCGCTCAGTTCCACGGCACACACAGGTGGGGCATACCTCTGGACCAGCAAGCTGCACCTTCTAGGCTCACAGGAGGTGAGATTCCAGTTTTTCAGAAATGCACACAGCTACAGAATATACCACCTTGCATAAAAAGGGTTCATGGACTCTTGGCTGAAGAAACCTAAACCCAGGACACATGGAATTTTGGTCTGCTTCCCTCAAAATTTTTAGGAAATGTGGAATATATCAAAAGTCATTTTACACATTAGATTCCAAATAGGAGCTGAAAATTAATTCAACAGTTTAGTTGTTGAGATTGTTAAATTTCACATCTGACGTACTCCGACTGTGTTGAAATGAGGTCGTAATCCAACATGACCTTGTGAGGACATAGCCAATAGGTGGCCATCTACAGGCCAAGGAGAGAAAAACCGACCTGCTGGTAACTCAATCTTAGGAGTTCTAGCTTCCGGAACTGTGAGAAATGTCTGTTTCAGCCATGCAGTCTCAATGGCATTTAGACCCCACAAGGTGCTCATGACCGCACAACCATTTAGTGGCATTCAGTTCTGGCAGCCCCAGCACACTAATACAGTCACCATCCCAGTGTAACAGCAATTCAAACGAGTGCTCAGCCCCCCTTGTCCCACCCTCCTGTGGGACACAGCAGTTTTGTTAATTAGTGTGTCCCTGGCTTGCTCCACGCTCTTTAGCCTCCCTCCCCATCTTAAAATGCTAAGCTGGTCCTGCTGGTGATGTGAGGAAGTTCATGTGTTCTGTCTGTCCCACCTGTGCAGAACATCCTTCACCTGTGTTTCTTGCCTCCTGCTGGGGGGGAGATGGTCTCGATCATCCTTTCCCCAGTGCCTGGCATGGGGGGCGATGGGGACATTTGTAATCGTGTAAACAATCAAAATAAAGTGAAAATAAAAATTTTTAAAGGAAGAGCAGCATCTATCCACTGAGCCAAACCGGTCAGGGCTTATTTTTGACTCTTACATAAGACAAAGAGACACTTGATTAAACTCACATTTATTCCCAGAATGCCTAATTCCGTGACAAGCAGGCTTGAGCAAGCTCTGGTCATTCTGGCTTTCAAGGGCAGCGCGTTCAGACAGCTGCCTGCAGTTCTACCTCTTGAACTCCACCTGTGTGTACACCTTAGTAATGTCATGGTACCTGCCTTCAGGGGGCTGGTAGTTGGAGATTGGTGGTGTGTAAGCTGGCCCTTCTCTCTCAAAGGGAAACAGATTGTAGTCCCGCTTGATGGCCTCCGCATAGAGTTCCTGGGATGTGAGTTGCAGTTCCTGCAGAGCTTCCTGCTGGGCCTCAAGCATGGACTTGATGGCTTTCCTCTCCATCTCATGCTCTCGCTGCTTGTACAGGGACCACTTCTTCAGGAGCAAAGCTCTCCGTTCTGCCTCCTCGAAGGAGAGCTCTACCTCAGGCCGCTGTCTGGGAACACAAATCCAAAGTGTGAAGCTGGGAGCACTGCCCTCACTGACCACAGAGTCGGGGACTGCATATGGCCCAGGCATCCTCCCTGCCAGACAGATGGAACTCAGGAAAGAAAGGGACAAATTCAGGAATGGCGTGTTGAATGTGGTGGCAGCTGCAACTGACACTAGGAACCAGGGCCATTTGCTTTATGTGGAAATAGGAGACAGTGATCCTGAGGAGATTATAGTAGCACGTCCTCTTTCCCAGGCAGAGACTGCCTTTGGTGAGAGGTGACTCTGGAGAAAAGTGAAATGGTATAACGAAAACGAACACCAAAATCCCAGGGAGTCAAGAGCCTCTTACCAGCCCTGGAGTGCCAAACACCTGCCATGTCCCGCTTGTATGGCAAGGTGCATCTTTATAAATAGTATACGCTTTTCTAAGACAGCAACCCTGCACACAACACATCCCCACTACAAGCATTTTGCCTCACAAAGCAAGAGGCTAAGGGTTTTCTACCATCAGGATGGGCAAGGCCCAAGTTGTCACAACTACAACTTGCAAAAGAGCAACAATATGAACTTTTGAGCAGTGCCGATAGGAACGAACTCTAGCATCTGGCCTGGCTTATCAAACAGTTATTCTGAGTTTCTTTCCCACATTCAGCCATTCAAGAGCACCACCCAGGAATGTTTTTCAACTCCCATGAGACACGATCAAGAAGAGGACTCAGCCCAGGGCCAAGTCAGCCCAAGCCCACTGACCCCCTTCCCGTTACTGGCATAAACGGCAAGTAGAACTACCTTTAGGTGATGGAACTCCTTCAACCCTAGAGGACTCTTACCTCACTTTATCCATGAACTTCACAGGGATAATAAAATCTTCAATGGGAATTAGCTCCTGGCTAGCCTTTTCTAGTCTTCGGATCCTCTTTTTCAAGCGGTCCTTTACAGCTTGGTCTTTTTTAGGATCCACCTTCTTCTTCTTTCTCAGAGGTTCTGCTCTGATGGATAAAGCAAACATAAAAAATTTTCCTCTTCAGTTTCACAAACATACTGAGAGGCATGGCGCCAGGTAAAGCACCCCAAACTTGTACTGAACGCTCCACTGGGGAATGAACCGCATGGTCCTAACCTTCTAAGCTGAGAGTGGCAGGGAGATGGGTGGCTTCCAACCTGGGGTCCTTGTGAGAACTGTTTGGGCACTGTCAACCCAGGAAGGGGTGGGAAAGCTTCATGGGGCATCCGGGTATAAATTAAAGGGAAGTGCTCATCTTTAGTGTTGGAGTGCAGGTATGCCTTGGGATTGCACTGAAAAGTGGAAATACCAAATGGGTGAATTAGAAGCCAATTACATCTTAGATGGATTTGTGATTGATAAAAATGATTTCAGTAAGACTAAGAGAAAGCATAATAAAAATGACTGGCCTGTCCCTACTTTGGGGGATTTCTTAACAAATATTCCCATCCTAGAGCATTAACAAAAGTCTTATTTACTCTCAGGAACACATTTCCTATGGTGATAATCTAGTATTAAGAATAATCTAATCCTCTAGCATTAAAGCCAAATTTTGTGAATCAAGTCCCTAGAAAGCATCCAGAGTTCCAGATGGAAAAACTAGTCCTCACACCTTTCCCCCCACCCTCCACTTCTCCAGGGAGTCAGAATGGGAAGGCCCATGAAGAACAGACGTGTATGCGTTGCCCTGTAAAAAAAAACCACAAGAATCCATTCAAAGTAGTTATTTAAACTACTTTTATATTCAATTTTTGTTTTCTGATTACAGGCACACCAGTATTCCATACAGAGACAGAAAAACATCCAGCTAAATTTAACAGAATTTTTGTAAGTTAATGTTGCATACCAAAGAGTGGTCTTGACTTCTGTTCCAGTGCACACCTACCTCCCGCTGACGCCCCCAAAGAGGTCAGGCCCACATTTGAGCTTACCTCGTGGGGATGAGTTCCCAGAAAGACAACAATGATGCTCGCTGGTGGGTGTCTCTAACCTGTGTCTGCCAAATCCCCAGACGCCTGAAAGAGATGAGTATGTACAAATATCCGATTCTCCCCACTAAACAGAAGGGGGGAAAAATTACAATGCCCTCAAAATCTAAGGCGCTTGTACTAGATGTGAGAGCAAGGTTAATGTGCGAGATTTTTCAAAATCCCCCGTTCACAACCGAGAGCAGTGGGCAGGGTCCCTGCTCGCTCGGGGCCCCGAATTCTCATCCACAGGTAGAGGCGGGGCAGCCCGTTTGTAACTGAGATGTCCGTGGTCAAGGACGGTCAGGGAGGAAGCACAGGCCAGGCCCTGGCCAGCCCGCGCGGAACCCCCCGCGCGAGCGCCCCGGACACCCCGCGCACGGCCTGACGTCCGCACTCACCAGCACGGCGAACGCAGAGCACGCGCGGCAGCTCCCAAAACCGTGGTGGCCATGGCTTCCAAGGCAGCCGCCGGCTGCTTCCGGGCGCGCACCTCGGCGGTCCGGCCCACGGTGCCTCGCGCTACAGTCCGGCGGTCCCGTCGCTTCACGCGATCGCGTTCCGGCCTGGGGTGCAAGCCGCGGAGGACTGCATCACGCCCGGCCCCGCCCGGCCGTAGCGACGGCGCGCGGGCCCGCCCCCAGCGGAGGGCTGGATCACGCCTGGCCCTGCCCCCGGCGCCGGTGCGGGCCCTTTCTTCCGCCTCCGCCGGGCGCCGCGACCGCACACGTCACCCCTCCCGCCCCCACTTAGTTGGCCTGCACCCTTGGGAGCGCCAAGGCTCCGCAGTGCAGCCGGAGTGGCCAAGAGGATGTCCCTTTACTCCGGGTCTTAAGTGTCCACATCTGTGAAAACAGTCCCCGATCCTCCAGTAAACGCGCCGCCTCGGCTTCCCCGGTGGCGCTCAATGGGGCTGGGTTATCCCCCTGCATTCGTTCAGACTCGGGGCCGCGGCCGCCCGCCTGCCGGTGGCTGCACCTGGGCGCCGGCACGTGGCCTGGCGCTCACGAGATGCCCAATAAACGCGAGTTGATGAATGACGGAAGCTGGCTAATTAGTCGGACTGCTCACCAGCGACGTAGAGCTGGAGAGGCTGTCCACGCTATACCCCGACCCGGTGCGGCACCGCCGGCCTGGGCTGCCACTCGAGGCCCCGCTTGCCCGCCGCGGTCCCAGCAGACCCTCCCCTTCACCCATCGCTGCGACCGGGCTGGACCCAAAGCGGAGCCTCCCTCCGCTGCCCCGACCCGCACAGGAGCCAGGGCGGCCCCGTCCGCGCAGGGAGCGGTTTCCCGCCGGGGCGATTTGGCAGGTGCGCGCCGTGACTTCCGGCGTTGCCCGGGAGCTGCCGGAGGAGGAGCGGCGCAGGGGATGCGGCTGTGGCGGC
>NW_005873696.1:0-21000 GCF_000147115.1 Myotis lucifugus | reverse complement strand
CTCAAGTTCACGGGGGAGTGCAGTGATGTCATCGGTCTCCACTCAAGTCCACGGGGGAGGGCAGTGATGTCATCGGGTCTCCACTCAAGTTCACGGGGGAGGGCAGTGATGTCATCGGGTCTCCACTCAAGTTCACGGGGGAGTGCAGTGATGTCATCGGGTCTCCACTCAAGTTCACGGGGGAGTGCAGTGATGTCGGGCAGGACCGCGATCTGGCAACACCTCTGCCCCAGGGCCTTCACTGGTCTGATTCACGTTCCCAGATCGTTATATTTCGATAGCGCTACCACTGGCTTTAAGTAACATTTTAAACATGATGAGCACTTTGCTTCTGGCTCTTGGTTCAAGGTGAAATATGGCTGTCGAGTGTCTGGAACCCTGGTTGGGTCTAGTTTCTGTAAAAAGTAAAACTTCTCAGTCCAATCAGTTGTTTGTTCATGATAAACATAACTGCACACCAGAGGTTTGGTTAAGTCAGACCCCCCTGCGGGCCCCACCCCCTGCTGGCCCGGCTGGGGGTCCCAGCGTGAGGTTCCTGTGGAGCCCACAGCCTCAGGCCTGCAGCACTGGGCCCTGCCGCCCTCCACACTTTCTGCCTCCTCCGTCTCCAGGTGATCTGATGCCCTGGAGAAAGACGCGTGGAAAGAACCCCCCCCCGCCCCCCGCCCCCCGCCCCCCGCCCCCCGCCGTGGGCAGGTGGGTTTAGCTTAGTAATTAGCAATCACAGCGCGAGCCTCGTAATCACCCCCGGAAGTCCAAAGGGAAACACAGATGTTCCGGAACGCACAGTGGAGGGGGGCCTCTCGGTTGTAATAATTCAGCCTGCAAGACGGAGCGGATGCTGGCGCTTCCCGGGACTTCACTTCCTAGGCAGGTTCAAGAGGAAGCCGGCTGCTGTGGAAACGGTCTTAGATGGAGGGCGGCGGAGTGGGGTGGGGGCGCCGTACACGCCTGACAATTTTCTGAGTCTAACATGGAGCAAGGGAGGCCGGTGTGAAGGAATGAATGACTTTCCCTCCTGGGATCGGAGTCGAAGCCTTCCCCTAACTGAGAGCTGGCGGGTGCTCTCCGAGTGGGAATACGGGCCCACAGGCGTGTGCTGCGGGCGGCAGGCGTGTGCTGCGGGCGGCAGGCGTGTGCTGCATATGGCAGGCGTGTGCTGCGGGTGACAGGCATGTGCTGTGGGTGGCAGGTGTGTGCTGCGGGTGGCAGGCGTGTGTGGCGGGCGGCAGGTGTGTGCTGCGGGCGGCAGGCGTGTGCTGCATATGGCAGGCGTGTGCGGCAGGTGTCAGGCGTGTGCTGCGGGCGGCAGGCGGTGGCAGGCACAGAGGGGGAGAGGGAGCTGGGTCTTGCCAGCCCCCGGGGGGCTGCTGTCCCCGAGCCCAGACCTCCCCCCTGGCTGCCCTCCCCCTCACTCCCAGGGTTTCCATCTGTAGGAAGGTCTTGATCAGAAAGGCCCCAGGAAAACAAACACGCCCACCTCGCTGCGGAAATGAGTGGACGGACCGGCCATTGGGAGGCAGGAGAGGCGGCTAACGGGGCGGCAGGTGGGGTCTCGGCCTGGGGGCTCCGTGTCGCTCTGTCTTGCAGGCCCCTCAGGAACAGGTCAGGTTCTGGCCTGGGGGTGGGGTTGGGGGGGGTGGAGTTGCTAATCTGTGGCAGACTCCCCTGATTTTTGAGGGGGGACCCTCTCGTTTCAGGGTTCCCTCACCTGTCACATCAAAGTTGGTTTGATTTTGATGGTTTTCTCTGTTTTCTGAGGAGTCGCAGCTCCAGGAGATGTTAGAAAACAGAAGCATGTGGCGGGCAGCGTCTGTCTCCTGGGGCCGTGGCTCCCACCCCAGCCGCCTGCCCGGGAGCTGCCTGCCCCCAGCAAAGCAGCCCCTTGTTGAGCCCCTGCCTCGGTCAGGCCCCCAGAGGAGGGGGTCCCAGAGGAGGAGCCCGGTGGTCCGAGAGGCCCTGAGTCACACAGCTGACCGGACCCCGAGAATCAGGCCTCTGGCCTCCCGTTCGCACCTTCCTTAGAGGCCACGCGCCTCCTCAGGGGACAGGGCGGGAGGAGGATGGAGTCAATCAGAGTGAAACGGGCAGAAGCACTTACTTAACGAGCCTCAGATGTGAAAACATGTGGCTGCGAATTGGACGCGTGGGGCCTCCTGGCCGCGTTCCCTGCTCTTCCCGCTCGAACCCCGTGCTGTCGTGCGTCATTTCATGGGTGTCAGCGGCTCTGTGCTCCCAGGGGACTCGCAGCCGGGGGTGGAGGAGGTGCGTTGGGAGAGGCCTCCCCGGAGGAGGGCCCGGGCTCAGGGTCAGAGATTCGTGCCTCGAATTCCTCACAGCGGCCGTCGCCCTTCCCGGGACCGGCTCTGGTTTCCGTGAACGGTCATTGCTGTGGGAGGGGGGGTACGACGTCCCGGGCACTTCGCTGAGAGTGTCGCTGCTGCACACTCGGCTCTGACTCGTTCCCTCGCAGAAAGTCTTAAAATAATTGTGGGTCCAATTTACCCACATTAAAGGCCTGGTCCCCCTGCTGCCCGGCCGCCCGGCAAGGACTGTGCCAACCGAAACGCCCGACGTCATGGGCGGAGGACCCGTTCTGCGCCTCCTCACGGGCCTGGGTACCACCTTTGCCCACCAGTTAGGAGAAAAGTAACCTCCTAGTTCAGTGATGGCGAACCTTTTGAGCTCGGGGTGTCAGCATTTTGAAAAACCCTAACTTTACTCTGGTGCCGTGTCACATATAGAAATTTTTTGGTATTTGCAACCATAGTAAAACAAAGACTTATATTTTTGATATTTATTTTATATATTTAAATGGCATTTAACAAGGAAAAATCAACCAAAAAAAATGAGTTCGCGTGTCACCTCTGACACGCATGTCATAGGTTCGCCATCACTGTCCTAGTGTTTTAATTTACCCTTTTTTAAAAAATGTATATTTTTATTTCTTTCAGAGAGGGCGAGGGAGGGAGAGAGAAACATCGATGATGAGAGAGAATCATGGACCGGCTGCCTCCTGCACGCCCCACACTGGGGATGGAGCCCGCAACCCGGGCCTGCACCCTGACCGGGAATCCAACCCTGACCTCCTGGTTCCTAGGTTGACGCTCAGCCACGGAGCCACGCCGGCGGCTAATTTGCTCTCAGTTTACTGATGACCCTGAACGCCCTCCTGTGTGCGCTCCGGCCCTTCACGCCTCCCCTTTCGTGAACTCTGCCCCCGACGGGGCCCGTTGTCCCGTGTCCGCCTCGCAGGCAGGTCCGTGTACGCGGGGAACCAGCCCATCGCGGTGACTGTCCTGCTGCGTCCCTCGGTTCCGTGTTTGCCTGCTTTGCATTCGTGGAAATCCAGTTTTGAAACCCCCGCTCCCAAGTCAAGGGGGGTCCCCAGGAAGTAGGGACGGTCAGGCTTCTGGTGACGGGTCCCATCCCCCGCTTCCCAAACAGCACCGGCCGCTCCGCAGGCCCGATCCCGTGGGAAGGAGCTCAGGGGGTCAGCGCGCCGCCCCTCCCTCTCCATCAGCTGCTGATCGCCCGCGGGTGACGGGGCAGGATGTGGTCGCCTCCGGCAGGGCGGCTGCAGGTGTCCGTGCTGGGGGGGGGCCCTGTGGTCAGGGACGGGGTCCTGGTCCTGGGGCGGCCACACCTGCCCCCGTGATCCTCGAGTGGGCCTGCGCCGCTCTCCGCTCAGTGCCGCTATCACAGTGTCCCGGCCGCGTGAGCGGGACCCGAGGCCTGGAAGGATGCCCCTCTGCCCCCCGCTGTGGAGGCGGGTGAGACGTTTCTGTGACGCCCTCTCGGCTGTGGCTCAGGTCCCGTCTATGAAACGTAACTTCCTCACAGCGCCCCACAGACGTGGCCACCGCGCCCCTGGGCTGCTGGGGTTCTCCTTGAGTAGAACTCGGGGTCACACACCTCCCCGGGGACCCCTGCCCGCTCGAAGCGGCTGGAAAGGGACCATGCGCTCCAGCTTCGGTAACAAAATGCCACGAACTGGGGGCCCCCTCCGGCAAGAGCAGCCAGGGCTCGTGGTCGGGAGCCGAGAGCCTGAGCTCAGGGCCAGCGCTCGGCGAGGGCCCCTCCTGTCGCCGCTGCCCTGTCGCTGTCCACACAGGAGCGTCCCCTCGGGGCCCCGTCACCTCCCGAGGTCACTTCCTCACAGCGTCCCTGTGGGTGCGGGTTCCTACCTACGGACTCAGGACACTCACACTCGGCCCGCCCCAGGGACCCCCGTCCCCCCATGGCCACCTCCGCCCAGGACACGGCTGAGCCAGCGGGCCCCTGCCCCTTGGGCCCCTTCAGCGGCCTGTTTGCGACCTCTCTGGTATCAGTGACGGGGTAAGGGGGGTCCAGCCCGGCCAGCGTGCTCAGTGCTTGAGCGTCCACCTAGGAACCAGGAGGTCAGGGTTCGGTTCCCGGTCAGGGCGCAGGCCCGGGTTGCAGGCTCATCCCCACTAGGGGGCGTGCAGGAGGCGGCCGATCCATCATTCTCTCTCATCATTGATGTCTCTCTCCCTCTCCCTTTCTCTCTGAAATCAATTCTCTCTCTCTCTCTCTCTCTCTCTCTCTCTCTCTCTCTCTCATCTGTCTATCTATCTATCTATCTATCTATCTATCTATCTATCTATCTATATGAAAAGAGGGTCCAGCAGCCCCGGGGACCATCGCCTTGACCGAAAGAAGAAAAGACGAAAGGCCCAGCAGGTTCAGGAGACGAGCGTTTCCAGCTGGGAGGCCCGGGGGCCGGGCAGTGATGGAGAGAGAGCGAAGGCGTGGGCCGCTCGGCGGGAGGCCTGGACCTGGAGGCCGGGGTCCCAGACCACATGGCAGGAGCTCCCGGCGCAGGCCTCTGCTCTCCCCACGACTTGTTGTGCGCCTTCAGGCAAGCCAGGGCCTCTCCGGGCCTCTCCCGTAATTTGAGGGAGTCGCCTGCTTGATGTTTCGGTCAGCCCAGCCCCGAAGGGCTGCAAATAGCCCTGTGCTCACTGAGCCACACAGGCGGCCACACAGGGTGGGCGGGTGGCGGCCCGTCCTCGCCCCGAACCAGCTGGGCTGAGATCAAAGCCCCGCAGATGGGCTGGGAGGGATGCTATATATTCCTTTCTGGGCTTCAGAGCAAAACTCCCAGAGCAGAAACCGTTCCTCCGCAGCCCCCTCCGACTCCCCGAGGGTGACACGTGCTAACAGGACAGCCACGTCGGGGCGGGGAACGCGCCCGCAGCGGAGGGTCTGTGGCAAAGTGTGGACTGTCGCTTTAAATAGCTACTCGGGGCCTCAGATTTCAGCTGCGGCGAGACCGCGAGCTGCCGAAAGCAAATGGGAAATTAAAACTTCTCAGAAAGTGACCTGAGCTTGCAGCAAGGGTCAGGACACGGTTCGGAGGAATTAGCGGCTCCCGCCCCCGATCCACGGGCTAAACCAGCGGTCGCCCACCTCTCGGGCCTCACGGGTCACCAGTGTCCGCGGACCACCGGTGGGCGGCCGCTGGACTAAACGGTGCTGGATGCGCCGACCGACCGGCTGGCACGACCTTCCAACCATTTCCCTGAGGCTGCGTGTGGGCTGACATCCGCCCGCTGCCCAGCCCCACCCGAGGGGAGCGGGCAGGGTGGCCTCTGGCTGGACGAGGGCCCTGCGCTTAGAGGGTCCCAGGCTGGCGAAGGCCTGGCTGTCGTGGTCTCCAGAGCTAACACTCCCCGAACAAGGGGCTCTGTGTTTTCACTTCTTTCTTTCTTTTTTTCATTTTGGTTAATCCGAGGATATTTTTCCGTTGATTTTTAGAGAGAGTGGAAGGAAGGGGGAGAGACAGAGAGAGAGACATCGATGTGACAGAGACACACTGATTGGTTGCCTCCTGCACGTGCCCCAACCAAGGCCAGGGAGCCTGCAACCGAGGTACATGCCCTTGACCAGAATCAAATCTGGGACCCTTCGGTCCACAGGCCGATGCTCTATCCACTCAGCCACACCAGCTAGGGCTGCATTTTCACTTTGAACTGGGCCCTGGGGATGCTGCAGCCTGTCTGAGCCAGGCACCCTTTCCCTGGGCGGCCTCCGACCCACCGACCCACCGACCCAATGTGCCGATTCCTGGTCTAAAGCCGTTTAGCTCTGGTCTTATTAGCACATGACTTAGCTGACCCGTCCAGAGTCTGTGTCAAACACAAAGAGAGACGGGTCCTTTGCTCAGAGAAATAAAATCAGGCCTTTCTCATATAGAACTGTTCTCAGATGGACTTCCAAATGCAAGTGCTCAAACTTGGACGAACATGGTGGGGCCCCTTTCAAGATCACAGGAATGCCCGGCCGGTGTGGCTCAGTGGTTAAGCATCGACCTATGAACCAGGAGATCAGGGTTTGATTCCCGGTCAGGGCACATGCCTGGGTTGTGGGCTCTACCCCCAGTGTGGGGCGTGTAGGAGGCAGCCGGTCCATGATTCTCTCTCATCATTAACGTTTCTCTCTCTCTCTCCCTTTTCCTTCCTCTCTGAAATCAACAAAAATATATTATATATATATAAAAAAAAGAACATAGGAAGCGTCAACTTTCCAACACTTGACTGATGGTCAGGATTGAGAGTGAGCAGACTGGCCGGTGGGCCGGACCTGGCTTGCCGCCTGTCTTTGTAAATAAAGTTTTACTGAAACACCACCGCCCATTCATGGGCGTATCGTCTACGGTTGCTTTCAGGCTGTAACCGCAGAGTGAGGAAGATGCAAGAGATGCTAGGACCGGCCCTGGCCGGTTTGCCCAGTGGATAGATCATCAGCCCTCGGACTGAAGGGTCCCAGGTTTGATTCCGGCCAAGGACACACACTTTGGTTGCAGGCTCGATCCCAGGCCCTGGGCGGGGCTGGTGTGGGAGGCACCCGTTCCATGTCTCGCTCTCACATCGATGCTTCTCTCTTTGCCTCTCCCCCTCCCTGTCACTCTCTCTAAAAATCAATGGAAAAATACCCTGGGGTGAGGATTAACAACAACAAAAGAGGTGGCAGAACCAGCAAAGCTTGATGGATTCACCATCTGGCTCCTTTACATCACGTATTTGCCAACCCCTCCCTAGCTATTAGAATTGCTAAATTTCCAGCAGGCTAGCAAACTTCTGAAAACATGACTTTTAAGAATATTGTTGCACCCTGGGGATAGGAAATTACGACTTAGACATAAATCATAAGCGAAAGAGATTTATAAGCGTGATTACATGGGGATGAAAACTTCCGCACGGCGAAAGCCACCGTCACCAAGGTTAAAAGCAAACAGCTGCGGAGGGAGCATGTTTTCAAAGCCCTACACAGCGCCGCACAGATGGCCTGCAGAGTCCCGCCAACCCAGGACAAGTAGGGAAGAGCAGGTCAAGAATACGTAGAGAAAACTCCGGAGGAAATAAAAATGGCCAAAATACACGTTAAAAGATACCGACCCTCATGTGATCATGGAGAATATGCAAATTAAGACAAGATGCTGTTTTCACCCATCGGATGGGCAAACAGTGTTCACATCGGACCATTTCACATAAGCAGGGACGTAGGGGGATCATGGATAAGCTGCCGGTGGAAGAGCAGGTCCAGCGGGTCCGGGAGTGTCCAGCCTCGGAGAGCCGCCTGGAGGGTCCAGGAGAGCTGACTCCTGTCCCTGGGCCCAGCCATCTTCTCTGGATGCATAAAATCCTAGAGAAACTTCCAGAGACGCACCCAGGAGGCCTGCGTAGGGCATTCATTGCCGTGTTGTTTACAAGGGGGCGGGGGGGGGGCAGAAGGAGCACCTATGGAGAAAGGACAAGTGGAGCTGTTTCATTTCTTCTCCTCGGAGCAGTGTGTTGCTCACCCGTGGTTTACAGAGAAAGTCCCTTTACTTGATGTGGTTGCCAAAACTTGCTAATGACACAGTTTAAGACTTTAAAAAATATATGTTTTTTATTGATATCAGAGAAGAAGGGAGAGGGAGAGAGAGAAACATCCATGATGAGAAAGAATCATGGATCGGCTGCCTCCTGCTCACTCCCTACTGGAGATGGAGCCCACAACCCGGGCGTGTGCCCTGACTGGGCATCAAACCCTGACCTCCTGGTTCATAGGTCGATGCTCAACCTCTGAGCCACACCGGCCGGGCCCCAGGTCATGGGCGCTGCTGCACGGGCGTCCAGCCATGTGAGTGGCAGGAACACGCGCTTCCTTGTCTCAGGGAGTTGGCGGGACGAACGGGTGGATTTGCACGCCCCTGGGATGCGCCGTGAACGCGGTGACGGCGTTGGGACTAGCTGGGCAGCCCCTGCTCTGTGTCCTCAGCTCTCGCCAGTCCGCCGCCTGCGCCCTCCCAGGTCAGAGTGCGCCTCCTGCTTGGCCGTCTGCCTCGCCTGGCTGAGGCTTGGCCCGGGAAGCCGGCACTTGGAGGAGTCAGAAAAACAAGCTTTTAAAATAAATAGCGATCACAGCGTCTTGTTTCAATATTTACCTCGCTGCGTACGCGTGGTTCCGGAGGCCTCGGAACCTGCTAATTTCTTCCAGATACTGCTCAACAGGCGCCGCATGCGTCGACACTCACAGCACCTCCTCCGCTAAGAGGAGCGTTTGAAAGGAATCCCCAGAGACGATAAACAACGAAAGCAATAATGGGCGAGTTAGGGCAGAATCCAAAGAATTACAAACGTGTGGGCTCAAGCCGGCGCTTCCTCAGATCCTCCGGTTTTCAGCTGTCTCCTCGGATCAAAGCCCATCTTCCGGCACCGGCCACCTCCTGGTTGCTAGGGAACCGTGCGGGCCACACAGGCGCCCTGGGTGCTGGGATAGCCGCCTGGCCAGCAGCACCCATCCATCCCATCCTCTCGCCGGAGGGACCTTTGCCGCCCACCTCGCGGGGGCCCCTGTACCCCTCCACGCGGGCTCTCGGGGGTTCCTGGTAAGAGGCAGTCTCCCCACAAACTTTCCAAAGAGAACCTACGGCTGCTCTTCTTACCTTTTCCACGGTTTCTCCTTTTTTTGTCTTGCAACCACAACACGGATCTCCTTCGGACGCTCACGGCCGGTTTTTTCTTCTGCCTGAACTAATTCGGAGCTTTTGACTCCTTAGAGGACCTTAGCAAGAAGGCTTGAGCCGGCCAGTGTGGCTCAGTGGTTGAGTGCCGTCCTATGAACCAGGAGGTCCCAGGTTTGATTCCTGGTCAGGGCATATGCTCTGGTTGCGGGCTTGATCGCTAGGAGGGGGGGTGCAGGGGGCAGCTGATCCATGATTCTCTCTCCTCATTGATGTTTCTATCTCCCTCTCCCTCTCCCTTCCTCTCCGAAATCAATAAAAAAATATATTAAAAATAAAAGAAAAGAGGGCTTGACATCCCAGGCGACTTTCTTGCAGACTCTCACAAGCGGACCCTATAATTCATGTGATGATGCGAGAGTCCAGAGCAGACAGAATCGTGAGAAAAGAACAAAAACTGGAGGTCAGGTGACCCAAATCAAAGGCTCTACAACGCGCAGGAATGAAGCGGGGTGGTGCTGGCGGGAAGACAGACAGGTAGCCGGACAGGACGGCACCGAGTGTCCATAAAGAAACGTGCATTTACGGTCAGTGAATTGTTAACGAGGGCGCCAAGCCCGTGCCGCGGCGGAAGAGCAGTCTTTTCAGCAGACGGCGCGGGGACACCGGGATCCACCGGCGGGGGAATGGCGTTAACCTCACCTCGCAGACACTCGCTGGAAGTGGGTCACAGGGACAAGTACCGGAGCCGGCACCATCAAGCTCTCAGAAGAAAGCAGCTGTAAACCTTTGTGGCCTTGGCTTAGGCAAGTTTCTCAGATACGACCCAGAAGCACAGCAACCAAGGAAACAAATACATCGATGGAACTACATCCAAGTTAACAACCTGGTTCTTCAAAAGAAAACATCAAGAACGTACCGGAGCCCGGCCAGGCGGCTCTGTGGGTTGGAGCATCGTTCCAGACACCCGGCCGGTTTCAGGCTTGGCTCCCGGTCAGGGCGCATACCTAGGTGTGGGTTCGATCCGCCATTGGGGTCATGTGGTTGGTAACCAATCAATGTTTCTCTCTCCCTCTCTCCCCCTTCCTTTCTCCTCTCTTTAAAATCAATGAACATGTCCTCAGAGGAGGCTTAAAATAAAAAAAGAAAATGAAAGGCAGCCCACAAAATAGCAGAAGACACTTGCAAATCAAGAGTCTGACGCGGAATTTGCATCCAGAATATAGAGAGAGCTCCCACAATGCAGCAGGTTAAGGGTGCCGTTCCCTTCACCACGCAGCCAGGACTGGCCTGGGCGCTTCCCGGGCGTCCGTGCGACGAGCCCATGAGCACGCCAGGCCCTCGCACCACGGGCAGGAGCGTGAGCACACGCTCGCTGGGTTTCTAGTCCGCTGGCTTGTTTTTGCTTTAAGAAAAGTGCACACGTCGATGTTAGTGTTTAATATTTAGGCGCTTTCCGGCTCCGGCCAGAGGCGAAGGGGACGCATCCGAGGACGGAGAGAGCTGGAGAAGCGGCGGCAGGCAGGGCGGGAGCGCGTCCGCTGGGTCCGCGGGGAGCAGCCAGATGCCCAGTGCGATGCCATCAGCCAGGCGCTTTCAAAGGCCTTTTTCCTTCTTTAATGGTTTGTGCGATTGTGTTTCCTTCTTTGTCTTCTCATTCCGTTGCTGATGGCTTCCCGGCGCCTGTCGCCCTCATGACTCCACTTTCTGGGGTCATTTCCATCCTCCGGGGACTGAACGGCACCGGGCATGTCGGCTGTGACCTGACCCAGGAGCCCGGGAGGCTGGGCAGGCGCGAAAGGGAAGCCGGAAAGCCGAGGAGGGAAGGGGCTGGGGAGAGGCGCTTTCTCCCCGCTGTCCGCCTCCCCCTCCACGCCCCCCCCCCACCTGCGCTGGGTCCCTGGGTTCTCCCTGAAGCGGCTCCGACCCCCGCAGACCTGGGGCAGCAGCTGGGAGAATGTGACTGGCCTGGCCTCGGCTGTGCTGGCCACCAGCCCGGGTCCCTGCACAGCGTCCCCCCACTGCCCACCCCCCGGGGCACTGGTGTGCTCTGCATTCCTGGTGGCTGCCTCAGTTTCCCTGCTCAGCACTCCAGGTCTTGGCGAGATCCCCAAACCTGTCTCCGGCTGCTGCCTTCTTGGCTGGAAGCCTGACCAGCCGGGACCTGGGGCCCGGAGCCTCTCCCCCACGCACCCAGCCCAGCCCAGCTGGCCCAGGAGAGACACGGCGGCCTGCCCTGAGGTTCTTTCCAAAGCCCCTGTAAATGCCCCTGAGACCCCGGCAGCCTCGTCTAGGTCCCGAGATCCCTGTGCATCCAAACCTAGGCCCGTGTGTGCGTGCATGTGTGGGTAGGAGTGTGAGGGTGTGTGCACGCATGTGTGCACATGTGCACAAGTGTGTATGTGTGCACATGAGTGCGTGCGTGTACATGAGTGTGTGTGTGCATGCGTGTGTGCACATGTGCACGAATGTGTATGTGTGCGCATGAGTGTGTTTGCGTGCATGTGTGTGTAGGAGTGTGAGGGTATGTGTGCACGAGTGTGTGCATGCATGTGCACGAGTGTGTGTGTGTACGAGTGTGTGTGTGTGCATGTGCGTGTGAGGCTGCCAATCCTTCTTTTCTCCATTTTCCACTCCCAGGGAAGCAGCCCCCAGCCCCCCCAGCACGTGAAGAGTGACCTGGAGGGAGAGGGCCCTTGACCATGTGAGGACACAGAGAGGAGGTGCCGTCTGCACGTCAGGAAGAGAGGGACCCCCAGAAACCCACGCCCTCAGCACCCTGATCCTGGGCGTCCAGCCCCTGGAACGGTGGGACCACAGAAGTCTGCCGTCTGAGCCGCCCAGGCTGTGGTGCTGGGTGATGGAGCTCTGTGGCCTTCGGTGGCCTGAGCCTCGGGGGGGGGGGTATTAGAATGGAGAATCGCAGAGGCCGATGGGGGTCAATTGTCCACCCAGATGCCACCCTTCAGCCCGTGGGAGGCCCCGTGCAGGGCCGGTTCTGCTCAGCCTCCGCCCTGGGCCGGCCTCCTCCTGGAAGCTGCTCGGTTGGGATGGACATTCTCAGCCAACCGGACCCGGCTCCTTCTAGAACCCAGAACTGCCTCTCCCATCTCGCGGGGCTGCCTCCACCCCGAAGCCGGGCTTCCCCCCAGAACCCTTTGTGCCCCTGCAGGTCCGGCAGCTCCTGGCGCCCGGTGCGGGCCTGGCGGGCGGCAGATGGTGCTTTGCCTCACGCCTTTTTAAAGAAAAAAATATTTTTTATTGATTTCAGAGAGGAAGGGAGAGGGAAAGGGAGAGAGAAACGTCCATGATGAGAGAGAACCATTGATGGGCTGCCTCCTGCACGCCCCACACTGGGGATGGAGCCCGCAACCCGGGCCTGTGCCCTGACCGGGAATTGAACTGTGATCTCCTGGTTCAGAGGTCGATGCTCCACCACCGAGCCACACAGGCTGGGCAGCCTCGTGCCTTTTGACCAGGCAGTGGCTACCCATCTATCCATCCGCACGTCTGTCCCCACCCATCCATTCACCGGCACAGTTTCCTGTGTCTCCATTGCCCCCGGATAAGGCCAGACTGGGTGCATCCACGGAGGGTGAGTTTGCTCTGAGGCATAGAAGCCGGGAGTCTCGAGCGAGGCAAGCCCAACGGATGACGAGGCGCTGGCCCCCTTCCTCCTGATCCCGGCAGCTCTGCCCACTCCGCGTGTGGGCCTGGTCCATGGGGGCAGGCGAGATGGCCGCAGCCGCGTGGGCACCAGGGCCAGCCGCAGGCAGGACACTGCTCCCAGGAGGAGGCCCTCTCTTCCCTCCTCGTGCGACGGCTCTGGCTGTGGATTCTCTCATCCGTGGGAGCCCGGGAGCCGGTCATGAGAGTGGAGTCAAACCCACTGCCGTCTTGCTGGGTCGCAGATCAGGCCGAGGTGTGGACGAGGACCAACGGCCGCCCCAGCCCATTCCGGATGCCCAGCCTGTCCACTGGGCGCGGGCATTATGACAGGCCCCGCCCAGAGGACAGCGCCGTCCCTCTCCCCGGCCCGGCATCCGCGGAGCCGCTGGAGGGCAGGCTGTCTGCTCCCCGGCCGCTCTCCGCCGGCGTCCACGCCGCGTCCAGGACTGGCCTCCCTGGGCCTCTCACGATCTCCCCGCTTGTTACCTTGCTCGGCCTTTCCTTTGCCCAGGAAGGAGGACAGTCCGCACAATGGCTCCCTTGTGCTGAGTGATACCAGAGACGAGGCTCCCGGAGCTGCCTGCCAGCTCCCTGCTCTCCCCGCCGGCCTCCCCCACCCCCATGGGCTCCTCTGGGGAGGACGTGGCTCACTCGTGCGCTGCCTGACATCTCTAGGCCTCAGTGTTCTCCTCTGGGAAATGGGAGAAGAAGCCCACATCTCAGAATCCAGTGAGATAGGACACCGGAGAGCGCTCCGTTCGCTGGGCAAGGCCGTGCGACTTTGCGGGGGGAGGGGCAAAGGGCTGTTCTTGGACGGGAGGGACCAAGGTCTTAGGTTTCACGGTGGAAGCACGCAGTGAGGGCTGTGTTCACCCCATCCTCCTTCCGTTCCTCTTAAAGGCGCCTCACAGCACCTCCGCCGATGGAGATGGGGGGAGATGTCCGAGTCAGCTGCCCTGGAGTGAGCGGGCAAGATGGGGACCTTCCTGGCATAGCTCGCCGCCTGCTCCCAGCACCAGGGCAGCGCCCCCTGTCCCCCTGTCCCCCCTGCCCCCCCCTCTGGGGCTCTACTGCATGAAAGGAATGCAGGAAGGAAGCGCCACTTGCGTATTCATTCAATGAACCTGTGGGGCGCTGCGGCATGCTAGAGCCAGGGCCAGGGCTGGGACGGACAGGAGGGGTCTGGTGCGGTTGGGCGCATTGGCGGGGGGTCTGGACAGACAGACTGCCCTCGGCGTCTGGCTGATGAAATAAGCCGCGGAACCTCTCTGAGCCTCGGTTCCCTGGCTTACAAAAGGGAACAATACAGTGTACGTATCTCAGACGGTCACGACCAGAATTAGATAAGATACAGTGTGTGTGTAACGTGTTTAGATGTGGTAAGAAAAGATACGCGATGCTGCTGATGGTGATAAGGATGGTGATGAGGATGATGGTGATGATAGTGAGGATGAAGACGATGGTGATGATGGTGATGAGGATGGTGATGAGGATGATGGTGAGGATGATGATGGTGATGATAGTGAGGATGAAGACGATGGTGATGATAGTGAGGGTGGTGAAGATGATGGTGATGATGGTGATGAGGATAGTGAGGATGATGGTGATGATGAGGATGCTAGTGATGATGGTGGTGAGGATGATGATGAGGATGAGCATGATGATGGTGAGGATGATGGTGAGGATGATGGTGAAGATGATGGTGAGGATGGTGATAAGGATGATGGTGAAGATGATGGTGAAGATGATGGTGATGATGAAGATGACAAATTCCCTCCCCTTGGGGAAATCACAGTTCCCTGTAGAAGTGCAGGTTGGGGGCCTGAGGGGCCTGGGCAGGAGGCGTCCAGAGGAGGTGACTGGAGTGGCGTCAAAGAGGGAAGGGAATTCACCAGGATACCAGTCAGGACGGGCGAAGCCTCCGCTACAGCAGCCACCAGCCTGGCCTCTCGGGGGCTGGACACATACGACCCCTTCTTGTTCACACAGAGGCCAGGCGTGTTGAGTGCCGACAGCTGGTGCCCCTTTTCGGTGACTCGGTGATGCAGGCTGTGTTGCCTGGGGGCCACCATCTCACCAGACAGTCGGCAACGAGCTGCCACCTGCTCCTCTGTCCTTCCGCCTGAAATGACCTGTCACCTGACGCACTGCCAGTCCGCTGTCCAGAGCTCGTCACGCGGCCTCCTCCACCTGCGAGCTGGGCCGGGAGGTGCAGGGGCGATGGATAGTCAATGAGCAGGAGGTGTCTGCAGGGGCGGAGGGGGCGCCTCCCCGGCCGAGGGGGCGACATGTTTAAGGCCCAGGGCTGAGGAGAGGGTGTTGGGAAGCTGTGAGCTACGGAGCTCTGGCTACAGTGGGCTGGAGGCCCGGAGGCTGTATTGAAAGAGGAAATAATTGTTTTCACAACGACCCCGCCGGGAGGCAGCTGGACACGTACCTGACCACAGCCTAAGCAACAGCTTCGTTCGGTGACGCCAGCGGCTCGGCGTCCGAGGTGAGGACCGGACTTCCGAGTCCTGAGCCCCTCGAGGCAGAGGGAGCTCCATGCGCCGGCGGGGGTTCAGGGGAGCCCCCCAAGGAAGCTTGGTGCTGGACACCAGGACTTGGGGCCCAGAGGGCGGGTGCGGGGAGACCAGTGTGGGCAAGGGGGTGGAGCGGGCACCTCAAGGCTCTGTCTCCAATGTGACCTCCTGGGCACCTGTGGGCAGCAAGCCAGGAGCAGGACTCAGGAAGGGCAGGTCCCTTCAGGTCGGTGCAAAGACAGCGGGTCCTGGGGGAGAGGGACCCAGGCCTTCATGCGCTGCAGGGCCCAGGCCTTGGTCCACGGGACGTCCTTCTCCCTTCCTGGCTCTCGGGGCCTGACTCCTCCTCCCAGGACCCTCCCTCCCAGCGCCAACCAGAGGCCAGAAACATCACAGCCGGGCTGGGCCGCAAAATAAAAGGCGTAAACAAGAATGACAGGTGGGCCCTGGCTGGTGTGGCTCAGTGGATAGAGCGTCGGCCTGCAGGCTGAAGGGTCCCGGGTTCGATTCCGGTCAAGGGCACATGCCTGGGTTGTGGGCTCGATCTCCCTCTCCCTTCCTTTCTGAAATCAAGAAAAATATATTTTTTTAAAAAAAGAAAGAATGACAGATGGCCCTGAGGCCTGTAACAGTGGCACTGTCCCCCGAAGCCGCTCGCAGTCCTCGTGGGCATGGCTCCTGGTGCAGAGATGTGTGAATCAGGAGCCAGGTGGCCGGCCCCTCACTCTCCTGGCAGAGGCCCCCGCCTGAGCGCCCAGGCCTCCTGGTGATGACCGGCTGGGGCGGGGCGCCCAGGTGACATCTGGCCCATTTCTGGATGGGGGGTACCACCCCGTCTGCTGCTCTGCTGTTTGCAAAGCAGTGTGCCTGTGGCCCACCACATGATCCTCAGTTTTCTCAGCTGTAGAATGGGCAGCATCCTCTAGCCCTCCCAGCCCCGCACGGAACCACTTAGCTGAGGAGTCGGGAAGCCCCTGGCCCCGGGGCATGGAAGTGGTGGCCCCTGGACGTCTCTCCTGCACTCGGACTGGTTGACGCCACTGGTTGCTCAATTTCTTATCTGACTTAGTTGCCAATCAAAGATTTTTTTTTTAAATGAGCTGCTTCACAATAAAACCCGGGTTTCTGGCTCCCCTGACTCGCCAGCAGGAGCTGAGCCGCCAATGTCCCCGTGGACAGGGCTGTGTGCTCCGTGCTGCCTCGGCCGGCCACGGGCCACCTCTGGTCCCGGTCAGCAGTGCCCTGGCCTGCGGGGACGTGTGAGGCCCCCAGGTGAGCGCTCAGCCGAAGGTCAGGGTGGGCCAAGCACCCTCTTCCTGTCTCTATGTAGCAACGAGGCTCCTGAGGGGAGGGGGGACCTGTCCTCCCCTTCCCCCTCCCCCTCCTCCTCCCCCTCCCCTGGATCCTCGGGTAGCCAGGTGCTTGGCCCCTCTCCTTGCTCTGCCCGTGTTCTTAGGGGACTGTGGTGGGTTGGTGTCCAGGTCTCTGAAAGAGGCCCGGAGGCCCAGCCTCACCACTGACCAGAAGGCCACCGCCCGGTCCAGATCAGCAGCCAGCGGTGACGCCAGCTCCTCTGGGTGTGCTGACCCGGCTGTGGGTTCAGCCCCCGAGTTGTGCCTTGACTGAGGACCTCATCTCAACCTCCCCGTGCATGTGCTCAGGATGCCTGTGGTTCCGGAGACAGCAAAGCCACCTGCAGGCTCCTCGCGGGCCTGGGGCTGGAGGAGAAGGCGCCGACGGACACTCACAGGACTGGGGCTGCGGTGGAGCAGGTGGGCTGGAGCCAGCAGCAGAGCTGGGCAGGGCGTCACCAACAACGGCTGAGCCTCTGCGTGTGTGTGTGTGTGTACGTGTGTGTGTACGTGTGTGTGTGTCTGCGTGTGTGTGTGCGTGTGTGTACGTGTGTGTCTGTGTACGTGTGTGTGCGGGGGGGTCATTCCCATTTGCTCCAGGGGCCCCACTTCACGTGGGTCTCCGTCTGGTTTCCTTCCCAGGTTCTGCCTGTGCCTTGCGGACCCCAATCTCACTGGTGGGGAACAGTGCTTGTGGGAGGTGGTGAAACTCTCGTTGCGTCTGGTGGACAAGTCACAGCCACCCACTGGCATTCACTGGGCTGCGGGCGGCTGGGTTCTGAGCCGGGGCTGGGAAGGGACTCACACGGCTGCCCTCCTGGGGCTGCTGGTCTCTCACCTCCCAGGAGGGAACGTGGAAATAGAATTCCACAGCCTTCCATCTATGGCGGCATCTTCTGATTAAGGAACTGCCCCCCGGGGGTGTGTGTGAGGGGGGACTCGTGAGGGTGCACAGCTTGCAGAGGAGCACACACGTTCGGTTGTTTAAAACTGGTCCCATCCCCCCCTCTTTTTAGAATATATTTTTATTGATTTTGGAGAGGAAGAGCGAGAGAGAGAAACATCAATGGTGAGGGAGAATCATGGATCGGCTGCCTCCTGCACGCCTCCTGCTGGGGACCAAGCCCGCAACCGGGGCCTGTGCCCTGACCAGGAATGAACCCTGACCTCCTGGTTCCTGGGTGGATGCTCAAGCACTGAGCCACGCCGGCCGGGCTCACCCCTCTCTTCACGGAAGTTTCCATGTGGAGCCAGAGCCTGCAGCTTTAAGGAGCCGCTTGTCAGCATCCTAAATCCGGTGGCGGTTTGGAGCGGGGTAGGAGATTTTCACAGGAACCTACGCGTCGCGGGGATCGGTGACGGATTAGCATACCCAAATCGGCTTCACGTGCCCTTAATGGATGCGCTGCTGCGGCAGGAGAGTGTCTAACGGAGTATTTCTAAATTTATGAAATGGAGATGCGCTCCAGGGGGCCGAGCAGTCTACCTGTCAGTCACAGGGCCGGAGCGGCCGGGAGCTGATCTGAAGCCGGGGCCGCAGAAAGGAATGGGGAGCCTGTGCCCGGTCCCTGAGGCCCTGTCACCGGCACAGCCTTGGCCAGCAGGGGGCTCTGACCCCGCAGCCCTCCACCCCCACGCTCTCCCCGTGGAAACCGCCTCACACGTGGGAGTGAGGGGAAGGTGAAGCGAACCCTCACCGTCCCTGCAAATGTTCACGGAAAATGAAGGCCTTGGCTGGTAATGAAGGCCTGTGGGTACATCGCAAATGGCTTCCTCCAGGGGCGCTGGGTGCTGGGAGGCGGCAGCTGGGAGACCCCGCACGCCCAGCCGTGATGTCCTGGCCGTGGATTGACCCAAGCGAGGCTGTGGCTGCCGAGCTGGCCCTGATGAGAGGTGCCCACGGCCTGGCCTTGTCTCCTTTCCTCGTAAGTTGTCTGCTGTCCCCGCTCTCACGTTGCTGGAACCGTTCCCAGAACTGCGATTCCTACCCCCTCACTCCCTTGAAATGGACTGACTCCCCGCACCCCCTCCTGCTGACAGCTCTCTGAACCCCCAGCGCAGCTTTCCAGGTGATTTCCCTGCGGTCGGAGGAAGTGGGGGCCGGGCGGGCGGGGTCTCACTGAGGGCGGGTGGGAGGAGCAGAGCCGGGGCTCTGAGCCTCCGTATCCCGAGCGCCCGGCACGTGTGATGTGGACAGGGACCCCGCTGTGCTCACCGCGTTCTCTGCTCTCACTGTTCTCTCCTGTCCGGTGTCTCCGCCATGAACTTGAATTCACTGGCACCAGCACACGCATGGGGTGGCCTCGGTCCTTTTCCTATGTTGTTTGGTTTCTGAGCCTCTGTCTTCTTGCCTGAAAAATTGGGTCTAAATACTATTGGCTCGCAAGGCTGTTGTGAGGGTCAGATGACGGAGCCGAAGGGCTCAGCAGAGGGCCTGTCTCACGTGGGGCTCTGTGGTCCCGTCCGTGGCTGGGGATAGAGACTTGGTGGCTCTCACATTCGTTCCAGTGTGTGGCGTAGAGAGGTGTCAGGGACCACCTGCCGGATGAAGGAAAGAGCGAGTGATGTGACTTGGGGATCATGGCAGGTGCCTGGCCTTCCAGTTTTGTGATGTCCTCGCTCTTAGAGAATCTTTATCAGGTAATACTTACTCACCAATTCAATTAGCCAGTTACAAATTATGACGTCGCTGCGCAACACTGCTGTCAATTATGTTGATTGCTAATAAGAGCTCGTGTTTCTGAGCTCTTTCCAAGTCCCAAGAATTGTACTTAGTATTTGTCAAATATTTTGTCATTAATCTTCACACCAGCCCACTGAGGGAATGTACCCGTCAGCGACTGCCACAACGATGCTGTGTAACAAAACTCCAACCTTTACTGGCGTACAGCTGGCATTCCCATCCCCCACCCCCCATGTGTCCGTAGGTCAGCGGGGGCAGCTCTGAGGCCAGCTGTAGGTGGGGTGACCCGGCTCCGGCCTGCACACTGAGTTCAGGTGTACTCCGCGTGTGTTCCTTCTGGAGCCTTGCTGGAAGAGGCCGCAGCTTCTTGGGACATGTGCTCCTCATGTTGGGCCACGAGAACCAACGAGAGCAGGGCCGGCTCGCAACACGCTTCCAGCCTCTGATTCAGTCGCAAGCCCCCGGATCTCATCGTCTGAAGCCAGTCATGTGGCCAAGTCCAAGTCCAGGAATGGGGGAGAACATCCATGCTCTCTGAGACTGTGACAAGGATGCGGACCCGTCATCCCCCCCCAGGGAATCAATAATTCAATCTACCGCTGGGAGGTGCTATTAGAAGCCCCAACAGAGACATACAAAGGAGAACGGGCTTGCCCAACGTCCCTCAGCTGGTAGGTATGGGAAGCAGGTTTGACCCCAGGTGATTCAACTCCAGAATTATGGCATCCTCCAAGCGTGCATGTGGGGAGGGGAAATTTAATTTCTCCGATATCTGCATTTTTTTTCACCCCTTACTTGCTAATGTCATGCTGGCATCAGCCTCTCTCACAGTTCCTCGTCCATCTATCTATCCATCACCCCCTCCTTCACACACGCCTGGCATCTGGGTGTTCTCTCGACTCTCCAGAATCACAGGCTCAAGTGCGGTTCTTGGGTGTTTTTTGAAATGAACGTTGAGAGGGAAAACTCGCCCCCGCCCCCCCCCGCCACAAGTTAATCTCAGGCACGTGCATAAAACCCCTTTGCAAAGTCCCTGGTGGAATTCGTATCAAAGTGGCTCCGTGATTTCACTTAGAAACAATTTGCTCCATGTCAGACGTGGTTCCTGACACCTGAATGTGAAAGCGATCGCGGTGGGCCCCAAGCCATCTCCACAAGGAGTCAGTGTTGACTCGGAGGGCGGAGAGGAAAGACGGCGGGGCGGGCGGTGTGTGCGGTTGTGGAATAATGTTCCACACACCCTTACAGAAGGGATTTCCTCCTCCGTGTTTCCATAGAACCTTCCCTGTGTTTGTTTAAACCCGTCGCACACGCCGGGCTGACAGCTGCCTGGCCCAGGGCCTTCCTTGCAGACGCACGCACAACCGGCCCTTTTAGCGGCGCCCGGCCCCGTGTCCCCCGACGCAATTACTCGGGTATATAAACCTCCCTGAAAGGCGGGCTTTGCTTGGGAGCTAATAAATAAGCCCCCAAGCCACAGCCTGGGTAAGACCTTGAAAAATGGCATCACCCATCTATGGGGAATTATGAACCCTGCAAAAAAGCAGCTCATTGTATTTCCAGAAAAAGAGTTTTGTTTTAAGAAAAATAATGATGATGAATAAAAATCACCAAGGCGTCTGCGTGGAAAAAGCCATCGGGTCTGAGGTTCCAGGGCTGGTTGCGTGGCTGCGTTACCTTTCGGTGTAGATTTTGTGTAAGAGGCATTATTTGCAGGAAAACAAGAGGCCGTTTGGAAGAACTCCCTCTCACCCCATCTTCCCATTTGCGCTTCATTCTGAGTGTGACTCGGCACGAGCTGCC
>NW_005873695.1:15467-22111 GCF_000147115.1 Myotis lucifugus | reverse complement strand
AGTGCTTCTCTCCCAGGAAGGCCGCTGATCCTCTGGGACACGGGGTAGGGGACGGGGCTACAAAGACCTGTCAGGGGCTGCCAGAGGCTCAAGAAATGCACCCCGCGGGGCTTCTCACCAGGACAGCAGAGGCCATGCCCTGCAGAGTGTCCAGCTTCTCCTCCCCCTCCTCCTCCTTCTGCAGGAGGATGTAGGTGCCTCCAACCATCTATCCACCCAGCCTACAAAGCTGCTACCCTCTGGCCGAGGCATTAGGCCTGGGCAGGATACCCCCAGCTCCCCGGGATTGCCGGCTCCGCCCTGCCCAGGCCTAATGCCACTGACTGAGTCGTTAGGCATGGGCAGGGGCCCCCTCGGCTCCGATAGCAGGCTTGGCTCTGCCCAGGAACCCCTGGCTCTGGCCCTTCCTAGGCTGCTCAGGGCCCACATGGGGCCTACCTCTGAGTGACCTGGGTGCTGATGATTTTCCAGAGACCCAGACCGCTGGGCGCCTACATATGCAAATTAACCGCCATCTTCGTTGGATTAATTTGCATACTCATCCAATTGGCTGGTGGGTGTAGCAGACAGACAGTCAATTTGCATGTTTGTCTATTATTAGGTAAGATGTTCCATACTAAAATATTAATCATGTTAATAAGAATTCTCCTATTTTCAGGGATAATTACTAAGATAATTCTATTAGCTATAAAAATAAACTGATGAGGTTCTATAAAATTGATTTTATTTTACTAGAATATAAAATTCAAACTTAGTTTATTATAAGATTTGTGGAATTAAAAGGTGTTAGGTATAAAAATAATTAAAATAAGGTTGAGGATGATTAGAAAATAGTAATACTTTTTGAAAGTAGGATGGTTTAAAAAATTCAAAGTGGCATATTAAACAGTAACTTATAACAATAATTTTATAAAAAGGTTATTGGGAGAGAAATATGAAAATATCTACAAAAATTTATTTTAATTGAAAAAAGCCAAAAAATAGAGTGGGTAATTAGTATACATTCTTGGGATATAAAAATACAAAAAATGTAGTGGACACTATCATCACTCAGCAAGTATTATGTTTAAGATTTAAAGTAACTAAATCACCAAGTCATTCATATTACAAAGTTATATTTCTTAGAAATAACAATTGAAGAATTTTGAAACCTAATATTGACCTGCCCAAACTTGGGCACATCAACTCAGTTTTTCAACAGAATGGAAATTTGCCATCTATAGGCCAGAAATTGACTGTATTCAGAGAAACAAAGGGCCTCTAAAGTATCATTAGTTCAGAATCTAACAAAATCTGTTGTCATTATTATTTTCTCCATTCTTTTTGGTTAGTAATCAGCAATTCTAACTTTGTCGGCATTCCAGGCAGGACAAATTCAAAGAATTATAGCAATTCCCTAATTGCTATTTTAATGACAGACATAATGTAGTGCAATAATCTCACTTTACTGGTAAATTATCTCAGGTCCAGAGAGGTTAAAGCAACTTATTCAAGACCATCCTTCTTCTAGTTAAAGGCAGAGATGAACCCAAGTCTCCCAAATACCCAGAAAAGACACAAGTATTTAATAATATTGTAAAAATTATTACGTACTGATGGTCCAAAGATTATGTTAAATTTCTTTGACCTTTCACACAGGAAATACCATCTGGAAAACATGACACATTTCTTAGTGAAACCTCTGTTAATTTTGCCAGCCAGCATTACTGTGCCATTCCAGTATTTCAGTGAGGCCAGAGGAAAATTGCCACTGGGAGCTTATGCAAGGGGACAAAGGCTCTCTTTCTGAAATTTCCATTCAAAGGCCTAGACTTCAAAGTTGGAAGCAGCCTGGTTCCCTTGCCTTGTTTAAGCCACATCATACCACCAGAAACAAAACCCTGGGGAGTCATAAACTCATGTGCCCTTTCCCTCTGTTACTTTCCTCTGTTACTCCATTTCTCTTTCTCTAACGGTCACATTAAATATTCTTTTTGAACCACTTTGCTGTGAATGTCTAGGAAACAGCACAGTTAGCCTTCCACATGGTATGAATAATAAGAAAGCCCTCCCCAGAGGAAAATGAGAGGTTCACTGAACAAAGTTTTCATTGGGGCCCCTGATCTGAGGCCTTCCAGTATATCAGGCATTTTACTACTTTCCTTCATGCTATAAAACCACACCCTGGACATGAATTTCCAATCCAAATTACAAACCTCTGCCTGGTATCCATATTTCCCTCTATCTTACTTTAAGACGAAAAAGACAATAATTCGGAAGAAAAGTTATTTTTAAAAAGAAGAAACAGTGGTCTGAAAGTTCTCAAGGCAGGCACCTCAAATTGTACAAGACTTGCATTTAATCTACAGCGCTCAGAAATGCCCCAGGAATCCCTTCCAGTTGACTGGGCTTCTGGACCTGGGGGACAGGCAGCGGTTCCTCCCTGTTTTTCATGGGAACTTGTAGCAATTTTCTGGGCAGGAAATCAGTCAAATCTGATGAAACCAGGTGTGGGGAAGTCCAGCCTCAGCCCCAAACTCCCTTGGAGCTGGGTCAAGTGCAGACGTCACTGGTGGAACCTTGGGGAGCGGGTCTAAGAGGAGGTGGGGGCGCGTGTTCCTCTGAAACGCTGTGTGAGGTCTGGGACTCCAGGGGCTTGACACCGTTTGACGGGAGAGCCCCAGGGTACTGGCTGCAGCTCCCATTGCTCCCAGGCCTGCCTGCAGTGCTTACCTCCAAGGCTGTAGGGGGACCTGGTGGGGGCACAGGCAGGGTGTTGGTCAGCCTTGGGATTCCTGCTGGGTAGGCAAAGAGGTGGACTAGGCTGCACCCAGCTGAGGTCCCTGCCTCTGGGAGGAAGTGCGTCAGCGCTGCTTCTCACCCTGGTACAAGGGGGACACCTGGTTGGAGACACAGCGGGAGAAGCACAGATGGGGAAGGACTGGGAATAATCAGGGCTGGTCTGTCCTCCTCATTGGGTTTGTACCTCAATTCCTCTTCCTTGCCCCCTCTACACTACAACCTTGATAACCTTGAAGAAAAGAGGTGTTTTATTCTTGTTTGTTTGTTGTTTCAAAAATTCTGGTAAAAGTTGTGCCTTCCTGGCTCATCCCTTCCTCACTTGCACCAAGCGCCCCTTCTCTCAGGAATGACCACTGGTGAATTGACCCCTCTGTCGCCTCAATATATTAGTGGAAAATGGCAAAGGGATTTGGGGCCAGAAGATGGTTTGGCCACAGCCCGAGAACCAGATTTCTTTCTAAACTGTCTTTCTAAGTGTTTACTTCAGCCCTTCCTGTGTTTCCTCTGTCTGGCCAGCTGTGCAAATGCCCCTTCCTGGCTGTGCATCCCACCTGGAGCAGGCAGCTTCAGAGTGGGGAGGGGAGCTGCCCATGCATTCCACCTGTGCACGGGGTGGGGACTCCTCTGCTGTTCCTTTGCCCTCTGTTTGGAGATCAGCTTGTTTTTGCGGGACCCGGGAGTGGCTGGAGGGATTGGAGTAGGGGTGGGGACAGGTGCATTCAGCAGAGGCCATTACTTAAGGATCACATTGACAACCTTCTCAGCCCCAAAGCTTAACCACACTCAGATGGCATGTGAGGCTGTAGCCTCTCACATATTTGGTGGAAATCCAAAACAGTAATGGCAGGAGCCCTGGGGGTGGGGTGGGGGTGGGGTGGGAGGTGGCGGTGGGGATGGGAGTGGTTTTTAGGCAATAGCTAATTAATTTACATATGGAATTACCCTTTGACTCAGAGATCACATTTCTAAGAATGTATTACAAAGATTAAGTGATGAAAAGAAATTAATGCATATGCACAGGGCCTTTCTGGGTCCTCCTATTTTTAACAGCCAAGGACTGAGTGGAAATAACCCCAGTGGCCTTGGTGAGGGGAGTCTCCTGAGAGAATGTGGGGAGATCTGAAAACACAGCATTTAAAAACTATTATGATTTGTAAATAGGGTTGCAGTAACCTCCTCCTCTTCCCCTATACAGCTGTCTTTAAGTATTTCCATGTGGAGAGGTGGTGGAGACATAAAGATATAAATTAGACATATAAGTTAGGCAATTTCACAGTTCAGTCATTTAGTTAAATGAAACTATTAAGCATCTACTTTTCTAAAAGCAATGAATTTAAATAGTAAGGAAAATAATTACTTTTCTCATGGATGGCAAATTCTAGTTGGGAGAAAGTAGACAATAAACAAATATTTAATAGGTCAAGTGTGAACAAAAAAGTGACCACATACTAAACCGGACAAGCTCATGGCAGGTGCATGGCAGGCCTTACAAACTCAGAGACCTAAAGTAACCACCCAGCGTTATCAGTCCCCTCCCCCTCGGGTGCTTGGAGTTGGGTCCTTCCAATATCTGAAGAAAAAGAAATTTCTGAGACTCACACAGGAGGAGGAGGATTTACATCCCTGGGTTTGCAAAGTGCCATTTCCCTCCATCCAGGCCTGGGAAATGTGCAGCTGGGGACTCGGCAGAGCGTGAAGCAGAGCCAGTGTCCAGAGTTTCCTTCCCACGGTGGAGCTGGGTCCTGCACAACATCAGGCTACTTGCAGTCCATTAGTCCATGGTGTGTGGGGCCACATGGCCTGGGCCTATGCGGGCAAATGCAGGAGCATGAGAGTCCCGCAGGCCAGGAGTGTGGGCCTAGCAAGAGAGAGAACTCCTTTGTTTAGGAAGTAAGTCTCAAATCTTCTCCACTTGTGATGGCCACACCTACTCTAGCCCATGACCTGTTCCCAGGTGTTACTGACAGTCAAGTACTTTCCCTATTTCACTTAGACTTGCCTGGGCATGCAGTCACTAGTACTCTTCCCCTGTCCAGTCCCTTCCCCCTTCCATCTGTGGGGACTAAGCCCTGGGGAGTGTGAAATTGCAGTTTTCTGGCAAAGCTGCATAAAAGACATGCCTATGAAATTTGGCCTTCCTTTTGCTCCTCTCTAGTTATTTGTACCTGGGTTTATTACAGAGGTATTACTGATGCAAAAAGAAGCAGACCATTCAATGGATGACAACAGAAAACTTCAAAACCAAATCATAACTTGAGAATTTAATGCACAGTAAAGTGGCATTTTAAACTAGGCAACAAGAGGTGGCTTGTGACAAGTGAATAGCCATTTTTAACAAAAAGTTCTTAAAAGTTAACACCATGCTCCAAAATAAATCTTCGATTGAGTAAACATTTATTTGAGGGAAATGAAATGTAAGTGTAAGAGGTGGGCCCAAGGGGAGATTAAGAGGATTGCAGAAAGGGGTTTCATTTCATCAGCAGAACAGGCACTGGTTTCTCATAAATTTACACTTGCAGACACATATTGCTACAATCTCTGAAGCCATGAAAATGTCCGTCTGTTCTTGCATCAGGTACATTCCCTGGAGCTTGACTGGGGCACAGAAGGATGAGGAAGAGAAATAAACTGAGTAACAAGGAGATTTAGAGATGTTTTTAAGGGGAGTTTTCTGGGGCATTAGACCTTGAGTATCCTGAAGTTCCACCTCACCCTAGCCCTTGTCTTAGGCAAAGACTGCTTTTTAACGGGGGTGAGTAAACTTTGTAAGCATCTGGAAACACTTAGCCAACTCCCAGGGATGCTTGAACAGAACCCACACATGCCCACAGGCAGTTCCTGGGACTTGAGAGGCTTGGGCCTTGGGCATGGGCTCTGGCTGCCCTTGACCACAGGCTCTGTGCACATGGGCAGTTATGTCAGAGGCTGTTGCTTGGTTACTATGATTCTGGGCTGGGAGATTCCAAACTGCCAAACTGTCAAACTGCCAAACTGCCCTGCTTGAATGCTGTGGCGTGAGGTGGTTGGCTAGAGAGCTAGTTTTGGGCTCAGAAGGCGCGAAAAGTGGAGGGAAGCTGAGGCTTCTCTGAGGCCTAGACTGTCCACCATGAAGAAGGTGTCTTCTGTTTTGAAGGATGCTATCAGGTTGGCCGGGGAATCTCCTAGTGCTGGGGCCACGGGCTCTCCTACCAGTGGGGCCATGGTCTCCCCTACCACTGGGCCCACGGTCTCCCCTACCACTGGGCCCACGGTCCCCCCTACCAGCGGGACCAGGGTCTCCCCTACCAGCGGGGCCACGGTCCCCCCTACCAGCGGGGCCAGGGTCCCCCCTACCAGCGGGGCCAGGGTCTCCCCTACCAGCGGGACCAGGGTCTCCCCTACTTGTGGGACAATGGTCTCCCCTACCAGTCAGACCAAGAGCTCACTTACCAGTGGGGCCAAGGTCTGCCCTACCAGTGAGGCTTCTCTGAAGCCTCTACTCCCCAACAGGAAAAAGGTACCTCATTTTTTGAAGGATGCTATCAAGGTGTCCATGAAATCCCCTCTCGCCGGGGCCACGGTCTCCCGTACCACTGAGCCCATGGTCTCCCCTACCAGCGGGGCCACGGTCCCCCCTACCAGCGGGGCCAGGGTCCCCCCTACCAGCGGGGCCAGGGTCTCCCCTACCAGCGGGACCAGGGTCTTCCCTACTTGTGGGACAATGGTCTCCCCTACCAGTCAGACCAAGAGCTCACTTACCAGTGGGGCCAAGGTCTGCCCTACCAGTGAGGCTTCTCTGAAGCCTCTACTCCCCAACAGGAAAAAGGTACCTCATTTTTTGAAGGATGCTATCAAGGTGTCCATGAAATCCCCTCTCGCCGGGG
>NW_005873695.1:0-14357 GCF_000147115.1 Myotis lucifugus | reverse complement strand
TCTCTGAAGCCTAGACTCCCCACCAGGAAAAAGGTATCTGATATTTTGAAGGATGCTATCAACGTGGCCGTGAACTCCCCTCTCGCCGGGGCCATGGTCTCCCCTACCACTGAGCCCACGGTCTCCCCTACCACTGGGCCCACGGTCTCCCCTACCAGTGTGGCCACCGTCTCCCCTAACACTGGGCCCACGGTCCCCCCTACAAGCGGGGCCACGGTCTCCCCTACCACTGGGCCCACGGTCCCCCCTACAAGCGGGGCCATGGTCTCCCCTACCAGTGGGGCCACGGTCTCCCCTACCACTGGGCCCACGGTCCCCCCTACAAGCGGGGCCACGGTCTCCCCTACCAGTGGGGCCACGGTCTCCCCTACCACTGGGCCCACGGTCCCCCTTGCCACTGGGCCCACGGTCTCCCCTACCAGTGGGGCCACAGTCTCCCCTACCAGTGGGGCCATGGTTGCCCCTACTCATGGGACAATGGTCTCCCCTACCAGCCAGGCCAAGATCTCCCTTACCAGTGGGGACAAGGTCTGCCCTACCAGTGAGGCTTCTCTGAAGCCTAGATTCTCCACCAGGAAAAAGGTGTCTGATTTTTTGAAGGATGCTATCAAGGTGGTCGTGAAATCCCCTCTCGCCGGGGCCACGGTCTCCCCTACCAGTGGGCCCAAGGTCTCCCCTACCAGTGGGCCGCGGTCTCCCCTACCAGTGGGCCCAAGGTCTCCCCTACCAGTGGGCCAACGTCTCCCCTACTAGTGGGGCCGCGGTCTCCCCTACCAGCCAGACCAAGATCTCTCCTACCAGCGGGGCCATGGTTTCCCCTACCAGTGGAGCCATGGTTTCCCCTACCAGCACGGCCATGGTTTCCCCTAACAGTGGGGCCAAGGTCTTCCCTACAAACCAGGGGCACAGTGGCATGGAAACCAGAAAACCCAACTTTCAAGACAAAGATTTGAATGCGATCCACAAAGCAGCCAGAGAGGGCAACTGGCGGAGAGTGAAGCAAATCCTCTTTTTCGGGATAAGTGACCTGAATTCAAGAGATAAGAAGCGCAGGTAATAGGGACTGGAAGACTGGGGGTCTGAGGTCCACTGGGAGGAGGTGAGTAGACCTGGGAGAGGCACGCCTTGCCTGGCTCAGCAGCTGGAGAGCAGCCTCCTGTCAGCCAGGGCTCTGGGCTGACTTCCCTGCTGGGGCCCTGCAGCACCTCCCTGCTGGACACCTGACCTGGGGGATAGAGCTTAGACCAACTTTATGAGCAGCAAAACATAAAGACCCACTCATAATTCCTCTTACAGAACACTTTCCTGACAACTTTTTTTTTAAAATATTTTATTGGTTTTTTACAGAGAGGAAGGGAGAGGAATAGAGAGTTAGAAAAATCGATGAGAGAGAAACGTCCATCAGCTGCCTCCTGCACACCCCCTACTGGGGATGTGCCTCCAACCAAGGCACATGCCTTTGACAGGTATCAAACCCGGGACCCTTCAGTCCACAGGCTGACACTCTATTCACTGAGCCAAACCGGTTACTTTATTGACTACTTTTAAGTGATTGAACTATATATCAATAATTGAAATGAAATTGAGTATATACGGCATTTTATATTTGATGTACACATTTTTATACCTTAATGTTACACACTTTAGAAAATTAAATAATGAGAGATATAATTCCCATTATAGATCAACTACTAAGCTAAACGTTTTTTAGCTAAAATCCAATATAATCACTTTATATCAGTGTACACTTATGTTCTTTACTAAAAAATATTTTTATTGATATCTGAGAGGAAGGGAAAGAGATAGAAACATCAATGATGAGAGAGAATCATTGATTGGCTGCCTCCTGCATGCCCCCCACCCCCCGGGATTGAGCCTGCAACCCTGGCATATGCCTTTGATAAGAGTAAAACCTGAGACCCTTCAGTGCCCAGGCTGATACCCTGTCCACTGAGCTAAACCAGCCAGGGCTATTCATACTTTTTTTTTTAAATGATTACAAACACTTCAAAAGCAAGATTTCTGGAGGTTGATTGAGCAATATAAAAAATTCAAACCCTCTGTCAGAAAATAATATTAGCAGGGTTACAGAAAAAGTAGTAGCAAAATATTTGCAGTGAATGTGTATCAGAGAAAAAAATGTCTTCATGTTACAGAGAAGTTTTTTAAATCAACAAGAAAAAACTAACTTGAAAGTGGATTAAGTACTTTTTGCATATGTGGAAGTGACCAATGGACACAGGAAAAATATTTAGTGTCCTTGGTAGGAAAAGAAATTTAAGTTAAAAGAGGAAATAATATTTTCCATCCACAAGGTTTGTGAAGATGACCAGTGATTATCCTTATACTGCTGCTTAAAGTTTAAGTTGCTTTTGACTTTTCCATAGGAAATTTGGTGCTGAATACCACATTTAAAAATATATGTATATTCCCTATACCCATCAATTCTATTTATACTAAAATATCTTTATGAAATAATTAGATAAATTACATAGTTTGTTTCTGCTTAAAATAGCAATATAATAATCAGAAAAATCAATTTGGTTATACATACACACAAACAGAGTATGATCTTGTCTTAGCCAAAAATAGGTGCAAAATATGATAAAATTTATTTCTGAGCATTTGTATTAAAAATGAGCATTTCTTAAAAAATCTGATTTCTGCAATGAACATGTACAAAAATTCCAGTAAATATTATTATGAATGAAATAATCCTGGGGAAGAGAAATAATATGAATCCTGCACAGATAAAATTGGTTGCTCACTTCCTGCTTTTTGGACTTATTTTTGAAATTCTTTTGAGGATTGGTATCTTCAGAAGGAAAGGGAATCTTTTTTACATTTATTTTTATTGTTGACACTGTTACAGATGTTCCCCTTCCTTTCCCCCTCTTAGTGCCTTTCCACCCAGCCCCCTTCAGCCTTCACTTCATAGTTGTCTGTGTCCATGGGCTATACAAATATGCATATATGTTCTTTGGCTAATCTCTTTGAGTCCCCCAATTCCCTCCCTCCCTCTGAGATCTGTCAGTCTGTTCCATGTATCCATGCTCTGGTCCTATTTTGTTTGTTAATTTATTTTGTGCCACATGTAAATGGGATCATATGGTATTTGTCTCTCTCTGACTGGCATCTCCAGGTCCATCCATGATCTCCAGGTCCATCCACGAGTTCCTTCTTTTTTGCAGCGTAGTATTCCACGGTGCAAATGTACTACATCTTTATCTACTCATCTGCTGATGGGCACTTGGGCTGCTTTTTATCTGTGCCTATAGAGTGTATGCATATATCTAATTACACATGTGTTTAACTTTATATAGTTTTATTATACATAATTTGTAAATGATTATAGATTATAGATTAATCATTTTACTTATGAAAATAAAAAATGGCGTCCAGTATAACTCCATTGGTTGGAGTGTTGTCTGGTACCCTCTAGTACACTGAAAGGTCGCAGGTTCATTCCAGGTCAGGACACATATCTAGATTGTGGGTTTGATCCCTGGTCGGGGTACTACGGGAGAGAACTGATCGATGCTTCTCCTTCACATAGATAATTTTCTCTCTCTCATTCCCCTCTCTTCCTCCCTCTTTCTCTAGAATTAATTAAAAATATTTTTAAGTTAAATAATTTATTTTTGTCTTGTTTATGACAGATGTCTCCCTATTTGTTCCATTTTTGACCCCCCTCAAAACAGCCCCCACCCCACCACAGGCCTTTCCCATACTACTATCTGTGTCCATGGCTTATGAATGTATGTATATATGTTCTTTGGTTAATCTCTTCCTGTTCCTTCATCCCCACCCTGAGATCTGTTACTCTGTTCCATGCATTCATACCTCTGGACATATTTTGTTCATCAGTTTATTTTGTTCATTAGATTCCACATATAAGTGAGATAAGTGATATTTGTCTTTCTCTAACTGGCTTATTTCTTTAAAAAATAGAAAATATAAGTGATTATTCCTATTCCAGAAGTGTCATTTTAACTTATAAAAGTTTTCTTAAAAAATATTGAACTCTCCCACTATATTTATTCATTCTTTCAATCCATCTGTACATGAAACATAACCTGAATATCTATTATGTAGCAGACATAGTCTACTCAGGACCCTTCCAGTCTATCTCCCAGGCCCTTTTTTCATCCTTAAAATGTTCATGTTGGCCAATATGAGCAAAATGAGAAACTGAAAATGAAAGTATTAGGACTTAGTCACAGTTGAAGCTTTTTTCTCCCTGGTTTCAAACAAAAGTATTTCTGAAGGTAGGAAATTGTAAAACCTTTACTTGCCCTTTTGAAAAGTATAATAGTATCAAATAATATTGATCATTGCGAACATCTGTTTGTCATACAATCTATACATTCAAATATTGGGCAAAATGAGTCATCCTATTTATTTGAATCATGCATTTCCTTTGGCTTAAGTTTTCTTGAACATCAAATTACTTTAAAAAATTATTATTTTGCTTTTTTAGTCCTCTTTCCCCCACAAGGCTTTTAAGAACTAAAAATTATTTAAATGCTAACCATTGATTAGAACTGCAAGAGCTCTGTTGTACTCACCATTATTTCACTTAATATAAGGTAGCATGGATGGAATGATGCCAGTATTTTATGTATCACTAAAATTTTTAATGCTGTCCATAAGTTTTAACACATTCTGAATTAAAAATTGGATTCCAATTTCAGAGATGTTAAAGTGTGAGAAGATAAGCATGTTAGAATCATTGAAATACTGTCTTCTTTCTGATCCTTAAAACAGGTCTGCAAAATAGGTGTAATGATATCATTTTACTTAATTGAAATGTTGTCTTTATAAAGTGGCAGTAATAGTAATAATGATACTAATATTATCTAACAATTATTGAGCCGGTTTTTTGTGTGTGCTAGGAACTATAGTAAACACTTTGCATAGATTCCCATTTAAGCAAACAGTGGTGTCCTGGGAGATAATTATTTTTATCTCCATTTTGTTGATGAGGAAATAGAGGCCAAGTGATAGCTAAGAAGTGACAGTTAAAATAGGATCAGACCCAAGTTGAACTGAATTCCCAGGTCATCCTCTCTCTAGTCAAATAGGCTGCTCCTTCATAATGTGGAGAGAAACAAGAATTAATAAATATTGTACTGTTTTCATAAGAAAACGACATATTTGTTTTGAAGTCATAGGGATAAATGTTTACAATTACATGGATAATTTATGTTTTGAGATAGTGCGCTCTAAGTTCCTAATGAGTCCTCTGACTCCCATAGGACTCCTCTCCACGTGGCCTGTGCCTATGGCCATTCAAGGATAGTGAGACTTCTAATAAAGAGACAATGCCTATTGGACCTCCGTGACAGTGAGAAAAAGACAGCTCTGATTCAGGTATGTACTCGCCAACTACATCAACATGAGATGGGGTTGATTTAATGACTTAGAATAAAACTCAATTCATCTCATTTAACTAAAAGTCATTGGTGAAACTTGTGAAATGTTTATTTTGATTCCTAGAACTTATAATCTATTTCTTGGCTTAACACTGACAGGCCCTACAATATCAGAATGTGAAATGTGCGACTATTCTGCTAGACTACAGTGCAGATCCAAATGTAATAGACAACGATGGCAACACTGTCTGCACTATGCTGTCCTTAGTCACAATAAAGCTATAGTGGAAAAGCTGCTTGCACACAAGGCAAATACTGAAGTGAGAAACAAGGTATAGCTCAAGTAACCTTATTTATTAAATATTTGAAATACATGTTTTTAGTTTAGTTAAAGGCATTTTTTTTAAAAAGTGTTTGTATTGAGAGAGGAAGGAAGAGAGAGAGAGAAACATCAATGATGAGAGAGAAGCACCCATTGGCTGCCTCCTGCACATCCCCTACTGAAGATTGAGCCCACAAATCCGGCATGTGCCCTGACCTGTCATCAACCATGTCCTCTAGGTTATGGGTCTTCACTCAAACACTGAGCCACACCAGCTGGGCACAAGCATTTTCATTCTTACATACATATTCTGAATATAATATATCAGGCCCTGTCACCATGGAAACAACTCCAAAGCCCAGTCGGCGGGCTGGGGAGATGTAGTGTCCACAGTAAGGGGCAAAGCTCTGCCTCCCAGCTACCCTTCCACCCCAGAAGGAAGAACTTCCTGTTAGTGCCTGGGAGTGGGAGATGGGCTCAGAGCCCACTAAGGCTGAAGGCCTGGGGGAGTGAAGTGATGCTGGGGCCTGGCTGCTGTGCTGGCAGGGGCTTGGGAAATGGTGCTGCTGGGGATGGGTGGGAGGAGGAGGCCTAGTCCCAGCAAGGGGAGCTGGGTGAGTGCAAGAGGGAAGAGGAAGCCCCAGTCCACAGGCAACAAAATAACAACAGGACACCACGATAGGAACATAGATTCTGGGAACCCGTACTGTAAATGTTGGAAGTGAGATTTGGAGAAGGATGCTGCAGTTAATCTGTTGAAGAGAGAGTGGAGGGCATTTTAAAAGGAAGAACAGTCAGTGAGTGCACAGGGGTGAGAAAGCACAGGGGTGAGAAAAAAGGGGCTTTTTTTTTAATTCTCACCAGAGGTCCCATTGATTTTAGAGAGAGTGGAGGGAGAGAGAGAGAGAGAGAGAGAGAGAGAGAAACATCCATGTGAGAGAGACACATGGACACATGGATTGGGTGCCCCCCCCATGGGGCTGGGGATCCAACCTGCAACCCAGGGACTTGCCTTTGAATGGGAATCTAACTCCCAACCCTTCCATGTGCAGGCTGACACTCCAGCCATTGCGTAACACTGGCCAGGGAAAAAATTGGATACTTTTTTATTTACTTTCTATATTATGCGTGTAAGTTCAGAGAATCTTTCATAATTCCTAATATTCAATTTGGATATATGTAATTCCTTAAATTATAAATTGTTTTTGCTGCTTTACAGAGTGACCTCACACCACTTGCACTTGCTAAACTTTCAAACAGTGATGAAATGGTGGAATTATTAGAAAGAAGAGCTGCAAAAGACGATCAGAGGAAAAGGTAGAATAGTTTGTTCTTTTTAAAATTTTATTTGGAGAGTACATTTATTGAAGCTGGGGACAGTGAAACAGGAAGTGCTTCAGATAGAGGAAGCGGGTGTCAGTTGGGACCATCCTAAGCTGCCAGAGAGATTCTAATAAGGCTGCAGGAGAAGTTCCTTTGTCCTGTGTTACCAGATCTGTACTCCAAGGCCACTCTCTATCCCGTGGAGCATCTTTGTTTAGGGAGTGGAAGGTTGCATAAGGCCTTTCCAGAATAGTGAGCACCAGCTTGCCTGAGGTTCCATAATTGAGGTTGTCCCCTCAAGTGATCCCTTTGCCATAACAATGAAACTTTACCTCAGGTTTCAAAATTTAAATTATGCCTCACATGGAAGCCAGTCAACAGAAAGCTCTGAACCAAAAGTAGGTTATTGGTCCTTAAAATTGCTAAGGGCCCATCCATGACTCATCAGTATCCATGGGTGAGCAGTAGGATTGCATCTTCCAAGCCAGTTGGGGTGGACAGGGAGAGTAAGCGTCATTCTCATGAAGATCTGCTGGCTCACAGTGCGAGCAGGTAGAGGAGGAACAGTCGTCCTGGCTTCTGTTAGTTCCCTTTCTGCTGCTGGTGACTCGCTGCAGAAATACAGGGAGGGAGGTGCTGTCTGACTGCAGGAGGCGATGTGTTTGTACAAACACTCAGCTGCCAGTTACATAGCAGCTGAGATGCATGAGGTACAGACCACCAGGCCACCAGGTGAGGACAGGTGACAACCAGAATTCATAACATCTGAAAACTGCAGCATTTGAATGATAGAAGCCATGAATAGCCCACATTGGGGTTGATTTGGGATTCCAAAATAGTTTCGACAAATAAAGTTCATAACTAGATTGTTTTATTTCTTTCACTATTTTTCTGAGCATATCATTTTGCTGTATTATCTCATTTCATCCTCCTAACAACCTTCTTAAATAAGGTAATAAGATTCTTATTTTGTAGTGGAGGACCTTGAGACAAAGAAAAATTACTCATTTGAGAACAAATGGCTGTGGGTTATAGAACTAGGATTTGTGAGTGCAAGACATTTGTGATATGTCAAACTAACTCTAATTGATTCACTGAACTATACTGCCCTCAAGTCATGACTGTTATACCTTATTTTCTTTAATTACATGCTTCTTAAAACACTTGTAGAACTTACGTGTTTAAAGTGTATGGTATAATTAAAGTTTTAATATTAGTTCTGATATTATGTGGAATATTCTATGAATTTAGTATATTTGGAAAATATTTTGTGTTGATATTAAGAGAGTCATATTATTAATCACCATTTTTTGTACATAGGAAGCAACCACTAATTTATGAATATAAAGAAGAAAGAAGTCCCCAAACATTTCAAAGTAGCAATCTTGGTAAGACTTCAAATACTGAATTACTCTTGGTGCCCCTCACATAGATGAAGTAAGAGTAGGAAAGTTTTGATAATGGAAGAACACTGTAAAAATACAAAGCAATGTGTAAGTTGCATATATAGTTTTTCTCAATGTATTTCTTAACAGCATAGTATTCAGTATTATTATCAAAGTTAATTGTAGGTAATTTAAAATCTGGTACAATATTATTTGGAAAGAAATTAATTTATTTAGACCTGACCCCTAAAATGCCTTTCTGTAAAAAAGAAAAAAATCATAATTTAGGATGTTGTATGTTTCTACTGTATTCACATGATAACAAATTAGACTTGTCCTAAAAATGGATCTTACCTTTAGTTTTATAGCAAATGGATTACATTTAGTAAATGAATACTTGGTATTACATAGTGATTTGTCTCACTAAAAAGTAACTAAAACTAGGAACGCAACAATATTTTTTGGGTACCACAAAAAATTGCAAACCATAAGAGTTACAGCGGTTAGCCATTGTGTAACATCCCAATGAGATTGTTTCTTAAAGATTTCTACCCATAGTACTGAAGTCAGAAAGAAAATGCCTGTTGAGAAGCATAGTGGATTTGACATATTATACCAACAAGGTCTCACTATTATCAGCTTCATTGCTCAGAAGTCAAAACAGAATGAGATATGTTGACTTCATTAGTTGGATTATTGTAATTTCTCTAGAATATGATGCTCCACCATTGGTCAGAAGGTAATGATAATAAATATTCAAAGAGCCCAACCTGGGACTCAGGAAATGATAATAGCCCTAACTGGTTTGGCTCAGTGGATAGAGCGTCGGGCTGTGGACTGAGGAGTCCTGGGTTCGATTCCGATAAGGGGCATGTACCTTGGTTGTGGGCACATCCCCAGTAGGGGTGTGGAGGAGGCAGCTGATCAATGTTTCTCTCTCATCGATGTTTCTAACTCTCTATTCCCTCTCCCTTCCTCTCTGTAAAAAATCAATAAAATATATTTTTTAAAAAGTACAAAGGTGTTGCACAATAACAAAATGCCAGTGAGCTACCCAGATGTGGCACTAGGTCGTTGTGCAATTGGAACTGTTTGAGGACACCTTGGACTTAGTGGACCTTTCTCAGAGGACTTGTGTAGGTTGGTTTACAAGTTATAGGAAATATAAGGATGGACTAGCGTTTTGCCCTTGAAGGTGTGCATAATATGAGAGAGCTGTCCCTGGTTTATTTCTGTGTTGTTGTTTTTTAACAGAATTTTCAAAGAAAATGTCAAAAATAAGTCATTCATTTGTCCCCTTAATGGTCTTCTATTTAACTCTCAGGTGTCTTTTAGGTGCTAAGTGTTATTCTGATGTTGCAGAATGGGAACATTTTAACAACACAGTCCTTGCCTTCTAAGAGCTTGTTAGTATCCTTGTCGTTTCTATTATTCACTTTACTTCATTCAGTGCTATTATCTGCCAGAGTGCACTAGGAGCATATAATTATCCTTGTTTATTGTTTTGTATTGGCATGTAGGACGTGCCAGCCTCTTTCAGTCCATGAGGAGAATTAGAGTTTTAAACATGTGGGTGAGGCCTCGGCATGGTGGTTCAGTTGCTTAAAGTGTTGTCCCTGATATGCCAAGGTTGTGGTTTTGCTGCCTGGTTATGGCTCATATCAGAATCACCTAATGAATGCATAAATAAGTGGGACCAATATTCCTTCTCTCTCCCTGTCTCTCCTCATCTTTCTAATGAATTCTTTTAAAACTTTCAAAAAATAAATTAAAAAGTGGGTATGTTTTTGTTGTTTTTTTCTTTATTGATTAAGGTATTACATATGTGTCCTTACCCCCCAATACCCTCCCCTGCAAGCCCCCCTCTTCTCTCACCCCCTGGTGTCTGTGTCCATTGGTCAGGCTTATATGCATACATACAAGTCCTCTGCTTGATCGCTCTCCCTTGCCCCCACCCTCCCCTACCTTCCCTCTGAGGTTTGACAGTCTGATCAGTGCTTCTCTGTCTCTGGATCTGTTTTTGTTTATCAGTTTATATTGTTCATTATATTCCACAAATGAGTGAGATCATGTGATATTTATCTTTCTCTGACTGGCTTATTTTGCTTGGTGTAATGCCCTCCAGTTCCACTTATGCTGTTGCAAATGGTAAGAATTCCTTTTATTTATTTATTTTACAATAGCGTAGTATTCATTGTGTAGATGTACCACAGTGTTTTAATCCATTCATCTGCTGATGGGCACTTAGGCTGTTTCCAAATTTTAGCTATGGTGAATTGTGCTGCTATGAACATAGGGGTGCATATATTCTTTCTGATTGGTGTTTCTAGTTTTTTGGGATATATTCCTAGAAGTAGGTTCACTGGGTCAAATGAGAGTTCCATTTTTAGTTTTTTGAGGAAACTCTATACTGTTCTCCACAGTGGCTGCACCAGTCTGCATTGGTTGGTGTGTTTTAAAGTAAGCCTGCAGAACACAAATAAGTTTGCCAGGTAACGAGACAGACGGTGATGTTTGGCAGGAGGAATATTTATAGAGATTACATGTTTGAAAGCAGGAGCAGCAGAGCAAGGGCTAAGGTGTATACATGAGCTTTGAGGGATTTAGGAGCAGTACTCTTTTGATGGGGCCCAATGTGGGTTAAGGGAATGGTTGGGAATGAGGTGAATATGTAGCTAAGGCAGGCTTATGAAAGTCTTTAATATCACAGAAAGAACTAGATGTTTTTTCTTTTATATTTTCTTTGTTAATATATAGTTGGCCCACAATAGATTATCAAGTATATGACAGAGTAATTTATGTTTCTCACCATGTCTTCACAATGATAAGCAAATGATAACCATCTTACTGTGCAAAGTTACTGCAACTTTGACACGCTCCCTGTGCTGTGCACTAGATCCCTGTGGCTTATATATTTTATAACTGGAAGTTTGCACTGCTTATTCATATTCTTCCATTTCGTCCAAATCCTCAACTCACTACCTCTGGAAACCATCAGTTTATTCTCTGTGGCCATGGGGTCTGTTTCTGATGTTTTAGATTGCACCTGTAAGAGAGACATTATGGTATTTGACTTTCTCTCTCTGATTTAACTTAACATAACACCTTCTTGGTCTATCAATGTTGCCATAAATGGCAAGACTCCATTCTTACTTATGTCTGAGTAATATTTCTTTCTGTATATGTACACACACATGCCACATCTTCTTTATTCGTTTATCTATAGCAGGACACCTAGGTTGCTTCCATATCCTGGCTACTGTAAATAATGCTGCAGTGAACATTAGGGGTGCAGATAGCTTTTCAAATTCATGTGTAAGTTTCTGTACAATAATCACCCAGACATGGAATGGCAGTTGTATTTCCAATTTTTTGAGATAACTCCGTGCTACTTTCCACCGTGACTGTACCAATTTACAATCACATGGACAGTGCACGAGGCTTTCTCTGTTCTCCTATCCTCGCCAACACTTGTTTTCCATTTATATTTTGGTGACAGCCATTCTGAGAGGAGTGAGCTGGTACTTCATTGTGGCTTTCATTTGTATATTCCTGATTAGTGATGTTGAGCTATGTGTTTCCTGTAATTGTTTAAAAATATGTTTTTATTTATTTTTAGAGAGAGAGGAAAGGAAAGGGAAAGTAAGATAGAAACATCAATGAGAGAGAAACTTCATATCGATAGCCTGCTACCTGCTGCCCTGCTGGGGAAGCAGCCTGCAACCCGGCCTGTGCCCTGAACGGGAATCGAACCAGTGACCTCTTGGTGCAGGGGACAATGCTCAAGCCTCTGAACCACACTGGCCTGGCCTATGTGTTTCCTGTAAATAGGGAGAACACAGACAGACTTTCAGTTGACTCCCTCTAAAGTTTTACAGGCCTGAGTTACATCACATGCTCATTCCTAAACCAGTTATTGGTAAAGTAGGTGCTGTGATGAGCTTGTATAATCATCTCCCTTTTTGGAGCTGGGGAGATGCCACCTTCTTTGTAAATGTCCAAGTAGAGATGCGGTTCTCCAGCAAGAATGAAGACTGAGGCAGGGAGGCAGCAATACTTACTGCAGGGATGCATTGGAGTTTTGAGCAGAAAAGTAACAAGATTGGATTTGATTAGGGCCCTCTGGTTGTGATATGAAGCAGTGATAGCAAAGTTTTCCTTGAAAAAGGCCTGATTTTAGTCCATGTGGTCTGCCATATATACTCATGTCTGCTATTGTAGTATGAGGGCAGTCCTAGAGAATCTGCAACTGAGTAGGCACAGCTGTGTGCCAGTGAGACTTTATTTGAAAACCAGATGGCAGCTTGTATTTGGCTTGTGGGCCCTAGTTTGATGAACCCTCATGCAGAGAATAGATGGAAGAAACCATGTAAAGAGACCGGGAAACGAAAAAAGCTCTTGACTTTTTGGACTAGCATCAGTCCATTATGAAGTTTCCACCCATCCATGCTGAAATGTGTCAGGAAGATCAATTTATTCCACTTAAAATGTTGGAGTTTTTATAGTTCTATGTCTTTTTTATTTGTTTTTCTTCAAAATCTTAATAATTTAAGGAGAAACAATAACAGTTGTTGGTATTTTCCCCCATGTGAGAGCCACTTGTTAAGAGCCCATGTTTGACTAGGGCTGTTGACAGTAGCAAAGCAAAAGCAGAGGGAGTAGAGAGGTCTAGTTCATATGATTTCGTGATGATTGCAAGTGAAGAGTTATCAGGGAGAGAGAAATCCTAGGTGATTCATAGGCTTCCAGTCAGTGCACTGGCATTTAGATTGGACATGAAAGAATAGGACTTTGTCAGAGGAGCAGGAAAGAGCAACAGTTCAAGAGCAAAGACCAGTACTTTTCCATACATGTTGAGTTATCTTAAAATATGTTTGTATTGATTTCAGAGGAAGGGAGAGGGAGAGAGAGATAGAAACATCAACGATGTGAGGGAATCATGGGTTGGCTGCCTACTGTATGCCTTGTACTGGAGATTGAGCCTGCACCCCAGGCATGTGCCCTGACAGGGAATCCAACCTTGACCTTCTGGTTCACAGGTCAGCACTCAATCTCTGAACCATGCTGGCTGGGCCATATATGTTAACTTTCATAGAATATCCATGGATATGTACATTTTGGGTACAATTTTTTTGAATTTTTGTCTTGTCCTGTCAAGAACTGCCTTTAATAGGTGAGCCATGGTTTTAGTTTAATAAATTTTTTTTAAAAAAAGATCAGGAACAAATAAAAAGAACTTTGTAATCACTAAAACACTATTTTGGAATATGTGATCATTTTTACTTTTCTACAGTTACTGTAAAAAGGAATTCAACCCTGTTTAGTTGGAGAGAATTGTCAGTGCAATTTTTTTCTTTCCTTTATTGGAACGTTCATGCTATACAACTTGTTGTCAATCATTAGGCTGCTGTATTTTCTATTCTGAGTAAAAGTATCCTTTCTTGTTTCATATTATTTTCTGACATCATTGTTTCATTCATCCCTTTTCTGCCTTTATTCCAATAGCTACGGATCTACAGGAATCTCCTAAATCACCACAAACCAAAACAAAATCAAAGACAGGTATTCTATGAAATCAGCTTCTGACTATAATTATGTATAATATATCAACCCAAATAATAACAATTCCACATAATGCAATTTTGTTAGAGGTTCTTAAATCCACACCTAGGTTTGTTTATTCACTAGAAAAATTTACAGGACTCAGCATATAGTTGTTCTCATACCTGAGATTTATTACAGTAAAAGGCCAAAGTAAAGTCCCTAAAGAGAAAAGGTGTGTGACAAATGGTGGAGGACACCAGGCACAAGCTTCGAAGAGTCCTCTCCCTGTGGAGTTACCAGGATGTGCATAATTACTCCAGTGTCAAATTCTGACAACACACGTGAAATAATGACATCTACCAGTCTTGTTAGACTCAGTGCCAAATTTTTATGGCACCATAGTCACAT
>NW_005873694.1:12322-22884 GCF_000147115.1 Myotis lucifugus | reverse complement strand
GCTCAGAGGCGGGACCCGGGCTGCGCAGTGCTGGCTCTGTGGGCCTCATCCCGGGGACCACAGGAGACGCGGCCCACAGACGGGGTTTGTGAGGGCAACAGCCCCTGTGCGGCTGCGTGCCCCGGGGCGCAGGCAGCTCAGCAGGGTGAAATCAAAGCGGAGGAAATCTAGACACTCAGCCCACACCCACCAGAACTGGACTGGCCTGGTCTGCTTCGGGGGGAGGGGGCCGTGTGCTGGGGCCCCGGAGGGCGTGTCTTGGGGTGGGAGCCTTAGAAACCGTCTTCTCCCTCCCGCCACTGCTCTCTTTGTACAATGGGCTTGGCGGCTGATCACAGGCTCCCAGGGCCAAAAAACAGGGGCCCGAGGGCCCTCCGGATGCCATTGCCTCTGCCTCCTGCTTCACCAGAACCACAGACAGATGTGGCTCCAGGCTCTGCAGATCAGAAAGTCGGGGACGGGAGGTGCTGCCCCTGCCTGAGGTTTCTAGCCTTCACAGGAGGAAGCCCTTCCTTCCAGCTAACCTACAGCCCCGCCGCTGCCTCAGGGGGAGTCAGGACCCGGACTTAGACCTCTGTGGATGTGGCTGGGAGCCGGGTGAGCATGGGGCCCAGGACCTCAAGAGTTTCAGGGAGTCTGGGGTCATCGCAGGGCCATGTGCAGGATGAAGCGGGGGTCCCCTACAACAATGTGGGGCGGGGCTAGGGGTGAGAGTGCTGGATGAAAGGCAAGTGCCTCTTCTTTCCTTCCCTCCCTCCCGCAGATGGGCACTGAGCATCTGTCTGTGCCAGAGCCGTGCCAAGCACTGGCAGCACACAGACTGGGCTGGTTCAGGCAGCCCGAGCAGAGCAGACATTCAGGCTGCCCGCATGGCGCTTACTCTCCAGGGAGGGCACATGAGTCTACAAACGACGCACATCGACAGGAGGCCACCGCTGTCATCAGAGTTACGGCTGGATGAGGTGCCGAGAGCCTGTCCCATGGCATGGACTAGGCTGGCCCATCTGGGAACCCGACAGCTGGGCTGAGGTAAAGGATGAGCATCAACGAACCAGGCGAGGGGCCCAGGTACAGGGGAATGGCTAAGACCAGACACGGCAATGTGCTTCTATGAACCAGGCAGGGGTCTGGCATATGTTCATTCATCCAGCACTCAAAACCACCCAGGCATGAAGGAGGAAACTGGGACAGGCAGAGGCGAATGAACGTGCATGACGCACACAGCCAGGAAGGGCAGAGGCAGGACTGGAACCAGGAAGCTGAGCTCAGAGCCCAGCTCCCTCCACTGTGGATGCCTGTGACCCAGGGTGGCTGGAACGGGGAGGCTTGGCTCTTTTCAAGGGATCGAAATATTACAATAATCACAATCCTGTTCCTGGAATGCCGGGCACTGCTCAAAGCACTTGTTTTTACTTGTTTTATCCTAAAAACAACACCCATAAGAAGGAGGTCCTCTCAGCATCGCCCCCATTTTACAGAGGCACCACCCAAAGTACCGAGAGGTTAACCAACTTGCCCAGTGTCGCCCAGCCAGTGATTAGCAGAGCGGGAGTTGAACCCGCAATCGGGCTCCCGAGTCTGTGCTTGGAGACTCGGAAAGTGAGGGGAGGGGCATCATGAGGCTGGAGAGGGTGGCAAGGGCCAGGGCTCATGGCCACTGAGAGCAGCAGGAAGTCACTGAAGAGCTGTAAGCAGAGAAGTGTGGTGATGAGATTTTTTAAAAGATCGCCCTGGCTGCCCTGTGGGTGGTGAAAGGGGCTGGGCAGAGTGAATGGGTGCAGACAAGTTCGGAGGCTCCTGCCACGGCCCAGGAGTGCCCAGGGCAGTTCAGGTGGGGCGGGCAGGAGGGATGAAGAGAAGGGGACAGATCTGGGGGTGCTGAGAAGGTGCGGTCAGGGGGCCTGGAGGGGGTGCAGCTGGAGGCCAGTGCATTCACAGGTGAAGGGGTGCCGGGGAGGTCTGGGCGTCTTGTTCGGTTTAGACAAGGTGAGTTTGAGGTGCTTTCGAGACATCCTGGAGGGCTGGGGGCGGGGTGTAAAGATAGGTCTGGCGCTCTGATGAGATGAAGAATGCACATGACATTACAGCCAGAGCTGTCCAACCACGAGACAGTCACCTGCACAAGGGACTGAGCTCCCCATCACTGTGAGGATGTAAGCCTGAGAACCAGACACGTTGTGGGGGATTCCTAGTACAGGGCACAGCTCCCTTCCTTCCAACACTCTGCTTCTATGGCGTGGGGAGAGGCTGCAGGTGGCAGGACCACCCTCCAACCTCCCATGTCCCCAGTCTCCCCCTTCACTCAGGAAACCTCAAGTGCCACACAGGGAAGTGGACTAAGGCTGCTCCTGGCAAAGCCCCCACGAATGCCCTTCTAACCAGCGCCCTTTCTGCATCCTTGTCCCCCTTCTGTCCTGCCCTACTGGCCACCTTGTCAGAGCATGTCAGATGCAGAAAACATCCAGGGATGGCATCTGCAGAGTAACAGGCGACTGCAGGTGCAAAGCCCCCTGGGCGGCAGGATCCCAGCCTGGGGCAGCGAGGCCGCCCTATGGCATCTTACAGAACAGGTAGGAGTGAGCTTCCTGGCGGGAGGGAGGAGTGGACGGGGAGAGCCTGCCGCAGTGGGAAACGCCGAGCGAAGGAAAGGCCAAGACAGGACCATGGGCATCAAGGAGACCAGTGAGGCTGGGGCAGGGGGGTGGAGGGTGGGCAGAGGGGGGGAGGCGAGGAGAGGAAAGCGCGCTGAATAGGCGGCAGAGCCCGGCCCATGTGGACTAGAGCCAGGCAGGCTTTCTGGGAAACCCACAGTAGCCTCCCGGGAGGAGACAGGGCCCCAGTGTCCCCCTGAAGGCCGTGCCCAGCCTCCCAGGCAGGCAGTTCCGCCCCTTGTGCTGGGCTTGCCCTTGCCCTTGCCCTTTGAAGGTCGGAGGAACCCCTGCTGCTGGCGGCCCCATCCGCCCTTTGGCCACCGAGAGTTTTCTTCAGGGAGGCCCCCACCCGGGCATGTGGCACGCAGCTGGGGTCTCGCTGGCCGCCCAGATGACACCCAGGAGAGCCAGGAACCAGCCTCCCAGCCACTCCCAGTCCCGCCTCAGTTTCCCTTGGAGGAGCCTGCCGGCTTCCTTTACTCACGGAGGACTCAGCGAGCGGCTCTGGGAGGGCAGAGTCCAACCAAAAGGTGTGGGAGAATTCCCGAGGCTCCTCCTAAAGCTTCCTGTCTTCTAGATGGCAAACTCTCAGTGCATTTTATTTTATTTTTAAACCAAAACAACAAACTAAAAAATCAAAACCAACATCTCCCGCCCCCCCCCCCAAAAAAAACCACACAAAACCTACTGCTTACCCTTCTTTAAACCTCCCAGACTCAGACTGCACAGTGACGGTGGGACCCACATCTCACTGTGATCCTCGTCACTGTCACCATCAGCCCCGCAAGCACGCTTGGCACCAGGCGAGGGCTCTGGTTAAATGGCACAGGATGTTCCGGCCTGGGGCTCACAGAAGTGCTCTCTCTCTCTCTCTCTCTCTCTCTCTCTCTCTCTCTCTCCATGAGGGGCTGCCAGACATGGAGCTTGTTAGACACCCTAAGCCCACACCCTCCCCACAGGGATTCATATCAAGGTTTTGGGAAGTGGGTCAGCGTGGTGGGTCAGCCAGCCTGTCACCGGCTCCGAGCAGGCCTTTGAGGGTGTGCAAACATGACGACAAGGAGGAAAGAATAACTTTAAAAAGTGTAGGTACGATAGAAGTGTTAGCCTTATCTTGTTTCAAAAGGGGCATTCAGTCAGCTGCATAGACGGACAGACAGACATGTTTATACTAGTACAGTAAGGCTGCAGGGAGGAAGAGGGGAAAAGAAAGGCCAGGGCAGGGGGAGAGAACAGAACTGGGAGCGGGGCTTTACAAACGCTGCTGCTGTGTGGTGAGTCCAGGTCTGGTGCTGAGCTTCCCACAGGACTGCCTTGTCCAAGAGACAAGAAGCAACGCGCCCTTCCTGGGAAGCTGAGCATCCTGGAAACCAGGCTGATACCACAAATGGCACCCCCAGTGTCGTTCCTACACAAAGAGGGCATCGTGGGCCCGATGCCAAGTCAGTGCAGTAAATGCCTCTGCGGTGGGAACCAAAGTGAACTGAACCCGTCCCCAGCCCCTGGCCTACGTGACGGGCCTTAGCTGTATGGTACCTTATACTAGTGGCTCAGAATGCCGGCTCTGGGGTCAGACTGTCTGGGTTCAAGGCGTGGCTCTGCTATTTACTAGCTGTGTGACCTTGAGGACGTTACTTCACTTCTCTGGGCCTCCACTTTCTCTTCTGCAAGAAGGGAAAAATAGAACCACTTCATAGGCTTGTGGTGAGAATTAAATGGATTAATAGATGTAAAGCTCCTTAAACAGTGCTCAGTAAATATTGGCTGTTAATGAAAGTTGTGGACATGGCATAGCCCCCTTGTATCTCCTCTGATGATGAGGGAGGTGGTAATGTTGCTATTAATTGAATGATTCCATTTAACCCTGCAGCAACCCTGGGAGGAGAATGTCGTCATCCGTTTTTACGGATCAAGACACTGAGGCTCAGGCACACGACTAGTTCGTAGCAGCGGTCCACGTGACAGCAAATGCTATGGTTTTGCTCACTTCAATGTTCTGCTCCGACCAAACATGCCAGGCAGCCTGGGCAGGTGAGGTGAAGCTACTGACCCTCAAAAGTAGGAGATGGGGGAGGGGGGTGCTCCCAGCTGCTCTGTCCGGTGGGAACACATCATACCGAGCCGTCCCCACTCTCCCAGCCAGGACCAGGGGGAGTTAATCATTTCACCCTCTGCTGGTGGCTGCAAAACACCCACCTCCAGAGCACCATCCCCCCAGCAAACGCTGAGCCTACGGCTGGGTCTGGGGGTGTGGGTGTGGGGAGCAGCTGACTGAGGTGGCTTCACTCGCCTCCGGCAGGGCAACCTGAAACCATCAACTAACTGGTGAGGGCTGCCTCTTATGTGCCAAGTCCCTGCCTAGACTCAGGGACCCTGAAACTAGTGAGCCCTGTCCCTGCCCCTGGGTGGTGTGTGAGCAGATGGAGAGACAAGACATGTAAGGCAATAGAGAGGAGGGCACACTGTGTGTGAGGCTGAGCCCTGGATGGCAGATGGATGTTAACTTGCCCTTGACTCTAATAGAGCGGGGGTGGCAGCCTGGTGCACGTGGTGAGAGGGATGCTGAGGCCCATCTCGGTTCCCTGGGAGTCATGGCTGCTGTGGTTCCGGGATGAGAGAGGCCAGCACGTGCCACGTCTTATCTACTTTCTTCTCCGAGCTAGATGTGTGGTGTGGCCGGGAGGCCCTGCAGGGAGAGAGCCCATTTGGGTTGGATGGTTTGGGAAGGTTTTCCAAGTGGCCCTGGGCCAGTCTAGAGCAAGGGAGAGGCGTCCTTCGGAGAGCGCCAAACTGGGAAACTGCTGAAGACCCATGGCGCTTCCTCTCAGGTGCTGTGACTGTTCCCACCACCTGAGCTCCTCGGTCTGGCTCGGAGCGACCAGCTTGCTTTAAGGCCTCTGGAGAAGCTGCATCACTTTAGGAACCCTCCCTGGCTCTATTGATAGTAAATATTGCTCTGCGTTTAAAAAACTCAATTAGAGCCATGGAATAGCTCTTTATCTTGAACGCAGCTCACTGGTTGGTGGTGGCTCCCTGGAACGGTGTTGGGAGGAGTCTGGGGCAGTATGTCAGTGCGGTGGGAAAGTGCTACCCTGGATGAGCAAGGCCGGCCGAGGGCCAGGGAGTGTGGCGTGGAGCACTCACGGGCCATGTCTTCGCCGTCACTTGGCCAGACAGTGAACTGTGGTCTGAAAAGGACAAGAGACGTATGCAGGACAGGGGGTGTCTCTGAAACCTGGCTTTGCAGCCTTCAAACCTTTGTCCTCACCTGTAGGGCAAGAGTGGTGGACTGGAGGGGCTCTCTTCCCTCTATTTACACCCACAAGGCTAGGCATTTGCTCACTCCAGGGGAGGAGGAGGAGTTTCAGGACTGACACGGTGGAGTCCTCACTGCATGTGAGGGCACCTGGATTTAAGGTCTGTTCATCACTGAGCTGGAGGCAGCTGTGATCTCCACAGATCTTCACAGACCACGCCCCTCACTGTGTCACACACACTGTCCCTTTAAGAGCCTGCTCCCACCCTCATCCCAGCATCTCAGCCACTGCTTTGATCTCTCCCTAAACCCTCCTCTGGAAAGGACCCAATAAAGGGCCCCTGTACAGACCCTATAAATGTGAGACATTCCTATTACAATGGTTGCTCTGATTGTATTTAGGGATGAGAGAGTCTGCCTGGGGTCCCTTAACGTCCACCTTGAAGATGGCTGCTGACACCCCTTTGCTCCCCCTTGGCCTACAAATGGATTTGGAGATTAGATTTTAAATTCCACTCCCTCCTCTTTCACTGCACACCCTCTGTCCAGCCATAGGTGGCATCTGATTTCCTCCATTTGGGACATTCCAGCTTCTCGCTGCACAGCGAGCACGTCAAGTAACGGCAGCTGGAGTGCTCATTAAGGGTCCCAGACCAGGAGAGCGGAGTCGATGGGGGAAGAGCTGGGGCCTGAGGCCTGGAAGCCACACTCCCAGCTCCCCAGGAGCTGGCCCCCCGCCCCGTCCTCCTCTCCCGGAGGCTGGCCCTTCTGCTCACATCTGCCTCTGGCTCCACTTGCTCCAGGCTCCTCTCCTACTGGGTCCCCTCAGCATGGCTGGCAGCTCCCTCCTCCTCCTGCCTCACAGAGGCGGTCTGTGCCCTGCAAGCTGCTTCCCCGCTGGGGTGTGTGGTGTGAATGTGCCCCTAGATTCCTGCCTCCAGGCCATGGCACAGGCTGCAGAGGCTGCCCAAGGCCCTTCTTCTGTCCTTCAGGGAGTGGCCCAGGCCCACCTGCTCCAGGACGGGTTGCCTGCCGCAGGTCCCTGGGAGCCCCCAGCCGGCACTCCCGTGGTCCTGAGCATGGCCTCTGGGGGCGGCACCTTTAAGTGCGTTCTTCCATCTGCCATCGCCTGAGAGTCCCACAGCGTCCCCAGAGGGAGGCAGGGCCTGGGGTTTCTAGAGTAGGGACCCAAGCTCAGGGGGTGGCAATGCCCAGCTGGAATCCTGGTCTAGGCCCCAGTATTCACAGGAGATCTGTGTGCCCTGCGAGAGCAGGAGCCCTCTGCCCATCCATTCCACAGGATCACACTTTACCAGAGCCATGGCCTCCTCTCTTCCCTGCATTTTCTCTTCTCCCAGGGGTTTCGGCCAGTTCCAGCTCCCCTTCTCCGCTCACCCTTTCCTCACCTTTGCCGTTTGCTTCCACCTGGGGGCACGTACCCAGGAAAGGAAAGGTCTGGGGTGCAGGAAGGGCCTCAAGTTGCTCTGGGGACACCATTGCTGGCCCAGAGTGTCTTGCTCCTGACACAGGGCGGTCACACAGAACTCCCTGCGTGATGTACATGTTGCGTGTCTGTGCTGTCCAGCCTGGTGGCCACTAGCCACAGGTGTCTGCTGAGCACTCATTGGAAACGTGGCTAGTGTGACTGAGGAACTGAATTTCAATGTTATTTAATTTTAATTAATGTAAATATGTGACGAGTGGTTACCGTATTAGACAGTGTGACACTTAGAGGGCCCCTTCAGGAGCCCCTGGACTGAGGCCTCACCCAGGACCATCTCCACACAGACCAGGCCACTCCTCCCCCCCAACCCCCCGCCACCCTCAGGACAGCTCTCTCCCTCTAGTTCCAACACCCTCTGCTACTGACTTCAGGTCCCACCACTGCAGCCACCCTTTCCATCCACCCCTCTCTGACCCCACTGGCACCCCTAATCTGGGTCACAGTCCCCTCGGCCTGCACTAGCCTCTTGTCTGACCTCTCTGCTCTGCCTTAAGTTCCCATACTGCCTCCCTCTCCAGTGGTTCTCAACCTTCCTAATGCAGTTTAATACAGTTCCTCATGTTGTGGTGACCCCCAACCATAAAATTATTTTCGTTGCTACTTCATAACTGTAGTTTTGCTACTGTTATGAATCGTAATGTAAATATCTGATATGCAGGATGTATTTTCATTGTTACAAATTGAACATAATTAAAGCATAGTGATTAATCACAAAAACAATATGTAATTATATGTGTGTTTTCTGATGGTCTTAGGTGACCCCTGTGAAAGGGTCGTTCGACCCCCAAGTTGAGAACCGCTGCTCTAGACCCTTCCATGGCTCCCCACTGCTCTTACATAGATCTGTCTCTAAGGCTGCCTGTCTCCCTCCAGCCAGATCCCGTATCATGCCACCCTCCCAGCTCTCCAGAGTCTTGCGCTTTCTTCAGTTTCCCAAGGCAAACCCTCCTCTGACTTTCAGCCTCCCCTTGTCCCTAAGAACACGGCCCCCACACCCATTGCCTTTGCCTGGAAAACTCCTATTTAGCCTTTAAAACTTTGCTTGAAAATCACTTTGCCAGGAAGCCACCGCCATCAGGTATGCTGCATGTTAATACATTCCCCAGGCCTCCTCTGCTTCCATTATCACAACACTTTCACACCACGGACTCACTACCCATCTTCTCCTTTGTGTCCTGTTTGCCTGTGCAGCTAGGAAGGCAGACGTGTGTCCACACAGCCTGACCCACGATTGGTTCTCAGGAAACATTTGCTGAATGACTGGGTGAAAATGGACAGAGAAGGTGGCAGGACATTGTGCACTGGAAACAGGGTCAGGAGGCCTAGGGTCTAGTCCTGGATCGCACCATGTGACTCTGAGTGACCTACCGCCCCTCTCTGGGCCTTAGTTTCCCCGTCTGTGAAACGGGGTCAGTTCAGGTGCTCTGCGGATGAGCGGTCTAGAAGTCAGTGGGGTAAAGATGAAGCAGCAGTTTCATGAGGAGGAATCAGCATGGAAGATAACACTGTCAGCCCCAAGACCTTAAAAGCATGAGACTTGGCATGGCTAAGTCTTAAACAGAGGAAGCAAGGCTCTGGGAAAGGGCTGGGGCATGTCCTGGCCAACAGGAGGGGCCAGGAAGGGGAAAGCGTGGTGAGAGGAACTAAGCAAAACTCTCAGGGTCTGATGCTTGTCCCTCAGCACCCAGCACCCAGAGACACCCCGGAGAGCCCTACCTGCCCTCAGACCCTCTCCCCTGCACAGCCAGTCCCGTGTGCACTCAGCCAGCCCACAAAGGCTGCCTGCTTGCACTGCTGAGCCTAGAGCTCCCTGCTTGCCCCAGCCGGTCCAGGGGATGGTGGGGCCTGATGGAGCCCTCTTGGATTCCCTATCGCCTGGCAGAGCAGGGGAATGAGCTGCTAGCTGGGTGAGCCAGTAAACTCGCAATGGCAAACTTGCCACCCTCTCTGCTCTGGCCACGCGGCCTCCCTCTCCTTGACCACCCTGGAGAGGGGTGGCAGGTACCAGCCTCTGCCTGGAAGGGGCACCCGAGAGGGGCCTGGCTGAAGGAAACTGGTGCATCATTCATTCCAGAATGGATACAATGTCACTACAGTTAGAGCTGGGCTGTAATGGTCGCCATTGTCACCACAGCTCTGCCAGATCAGAGGGGTTAGGTTATTTGCCCCAGGTTGCACAGCTGCAAAGCAGGACCTGCTGGACCGAGGCCCTGCTCCTCACTATTCCACACCACTGCTTACTAAGAGGCCCTCCCAGTTTTTCCCATCAACCTTCCACAGCAGGCTCTTCCAGGACCTCTTCCCAGACAGCTGCACCCTCACCTGTGGGTCCTCCCCATCACCGGGCCCTGGATCCCCTGTGCTGTCCAGATTCCCATAGTCACCAGGCCTCATGCCCTCACTGTCCAGCCTTTACTCTGATGGCACCAATAAGACTGCATGCCCCTCCTTCCCGGGGAGGGTGGGTTTTATGTACTCCCAAAATTGCCCTGGCTAAGAGGCACTCGTGGCTTTCTCTTGTGTTCATGAACATTTTGGGAATGGGAGAAAGCTCAGTATCCCTTTCCCAGAGAAACACACAGACACAAAACGTTGGGGGACTGTTTCAGAAGGTAGGAAATGAGAAACCCAGCTTAGGAACCAGAGGGTATGCAGAGCCAGGGAGACCCACAGCTGGGCCCCAGTGGTCTGGGCAGCGGGGCAGGGACCAGGACACCCCCTGTTGCAGGTACTGCCTCCCGTGGCCCCCTCAGCCCCTTGGATGACTCCCTCCCTCACTCTATCTTAAAAGAAACGTTGGCAAGAAAAAGGCAGTACTGATCCTCCAGGGATAGATGGGGAGGGCCAGGGGACAGCAAGCTTCGGCCCGGGGGCCCGGGCCCCGGGGCACAAGTCCCCAAGCGTGGGCGCTGGGAGGCTCTCACCCCATCCTGGTGGGAGAAGTGGAGCTTGGCTGCCTTGGAGCGCCTCTGCGCGCCCTGCCTTCCTCCACCTGCCCAGCGCGCCCAGGGCGCTCCCAGCCCCGAATGCGGCCGAAATCGGGGGGGGGGGGGGGGCAAAAAATAAATCCCTCCATACGAATATTTATGTCTCCACCAAATAAGCACTGGATGGTTGAAGAAGATTACAATGAGAGCAAGCAGATTTTTAT
>NW_005873694.1:7344-10801 GCF_000147115.1 Myotis lucifugus | reverse complement strand
CTCTGTGCCTCCCGAGTCCTGCCTGCAGGCTTCCCCAGGGCCTTTGGTGGGGTTCATTCCGCCACCCACACCTTTCCTCGGGGTGACGAGTTAGCCCTCCAGGGGCAGCAGAAATGGTGCCCTTTTCTCTCTTTAGGACCCACAGTAACAGGGCAGAGGGAAATGAAAACTGAGCAGCAGGGTTCACCCTGGGGTGTCTGAAAAGCAGGTCCTGCTCCCTGCCAGTCTTGATCCCTCCCTTATTTCCTGCCATGGGTCTGAGACCCATTCCATCCCTCTGCTGTCAGGCCAGCAGGCCCCCACTAGCCCAGCCTTCAAAGGTGAGCAATTCTCGCCGGCTCTCCATCCTGGGGTCCTTCCCATCCCCACCCCTCCTGCCGGCATTTCCTATACCCAGAGGGAAAAGCTGCCTGAAGGGCATGGCGTGGCTTCCTCTCTGCTCTTGTCACCTCGCCCACTTGAAGGAACATTTGTAGCCCAAGACACTTTATCTCCCTGGGCCTCTTGTCACTCCTGCAAACGAGGTGGTGGGAATGAGTTTATGCAGACAGCCTGCTTCCCAGGACCAGGGGCAGGAGATAAAAGGCTGGCTCCTCCGATGTGAAATGGGGGCAGGGGGACAGGAATGCTGGGTTCCATTTTATAATAACAGGGTGTGCCACCTTCACATTTTATGTATTGCCCTGATCAAGCTTAATATATAATACATACAGCATCATGGCACACCTAATAGTGTGGCACGTTTGAAAGAGTAATATAGTCCTTATAAATAATGTGTTAGAGCATTGCCTGCTGGGTCAGTCAGCCACTATGGTGGACTATAGGGGTAGAAAATGATGCTGCGACCCACCCGGCTGGTGGCCAGGAGCTCTGGGTCAGGCCCGCCTCTAGCACTTCCTCCAAGTGGGGCATTGGCTGTTTCCCTGCTCTGTGATGGTGTTGAAGACCACCAGGGGGCGCCAGAGAATGTCTGCACTGAGAGGTGCAATGCCTGGGGATTCAAAGGTAGTGGGAATGGAAGAACGGAACTGGGGGGTTAGTTTCATCCTTCCTTGTTCCACAAGCAGCTCTTTTCCCTTTCAGGATTTTAGAAGCCCCAGGTAATGCTAAGGGAGTGAAACCTAAAAGGACTTGGGGCTGGCGCATCCTCTGTGATTGGGAGCTGAAGGAAGAGGGTACCAGGCTAACCTGACTCCAGCATCAGAAACGACACGTCCAAACCCCGGGGACTTCCAGGGGGACTCGAGTCAGAGAGACCCGGGTATCAATCACGGTTCTGTCAATGTTGGAGTTACCTAACGTCTCGGAGCCTGTTTTCTCATTTACAGAACGGGAGAACTTATTGGGGTAGTGCATGTAAAGCACTAAACAGGGTGCCTGGCATACAGTAGGCACTCAATAAAGGACAGCTGCTTCATTCATTAGAAATTCATGGCCACTGGAGTCAGCTAAGATACAGCACCTCTGGGCTCCCAGTTGTGCAACAGGAAGAAATGTCAACCCCAAGATGAGTCACAGCCTCTTTTCCCCACAACTGACCGCTGGGGGTAGCAGTGGTGGGATTCAGGCCTCAGCCTGAGTCGGGGGGCCCTATCCCCAAATGTCCCCCCTTCTTCATACACAGAGTGACATTTTGGCCCTGGGGGTGCTCCCTCCCCGTTAAGTATCGCCCGGCCACCGCAGGCCCTGTTACAGGGTAACTGGGCTTATCTTGAAACCTCTTTCTGCAGAAGCAGAGCCTGCAACTTGGAGACACGGGGCTGAAAAGACCCTCGTCTCCAGGAGCTCAAAGTCCAGAGGGGAAGATAAGATACGTTCAGACACAACAGGCAGAGAGTGAAAAATCCACAAAACAGAGCGAAGGCCGCAAGAAGGTGCTTTGTGGCTTCCGGGGAGAAGGGCGGGAATCCCGTGACTCAGGACAAATCCCTAAGAAATCGGGTTTCTTGTCTGTAGCCAGGAGATAGAAGGCTTCCAATGCTAAGCCAAGGAGCTTGACTTCAACCTGTGGTCACGGTTACACTCCCAGATAAAAATGGGTATTCCGGGTACCAGAGTGGAAAGCTAAGAAAATGGTCCCTGTGCATTTAAGCTGTCTGTTCCTCAAGCATTTTCTGGTGGTTTTTTTTTTTTTGTTTTGTTTTTTGCTTCCACATATTTGCTGGACCCTCTGCCAGGGAGTTCATCCTTCACTCACCTGTTCTCTGTACCTTAAAACCCTGCCAATTGCTCCAAGCCCAGTTTTATGGAGGGAACCCCACTTTCTCTTCCTCTCACTGTGGCTTTGGCAGCCTTGACCTCTCACTTCCCCAAACTGTTACCATCCCAGCCCCTGAGACCCGCTGCCCCATCTACTCCCGTCTCTCTGGCCTGATTTTCAGTCCTCCCTGAAGACTCCTCCTTCTCTCCCCATGTCAGAATGCTGGTCACACCTCCTACCCACAACTCTTCACCGGGCTGCATGTCAGAATCACCTGTGGAGGCCACAGGAGTGTGGGCACCTGTCCTTTTACCTCCCCTTCTCCTCATAACTGTGGCTCAGTTTCCTTCCGGGGACCCTCTAACTCACAGTCTGTGTGGCTTTAATGGTGTTGACCCCATACCTGGCCCTCAGAAATGTGAACTAGTCTGTCTCCCCTGACTACAGTAGTTAGGCTGCAGATGGGCGTGTGGCCCCGGTCAGGCTCATGAGAATCAGGCTGGAGTGACTGGGAAAGGATAACTCTCTTTGCAAAGGGTTTTCTAAAAGAATAGCAACTGCTGCTGGGGCCATCTTGCCACTGGTCTTAAAGATCAGGTGTGAATGAATGAGTGAGTGAATGAATGAATGATGGGATGGATTCTAGCTCTGGCTGTTTTCCAAATATATTACTTAACTTGGAAATCAGACGCAATCTGCACCTGCTCCACGTACAGCCCATACTACCAAGACCCACACTGAAGTATGAGGACAAGAAAAGGTCTCTTTGAGGCTATGTTTGAAATTGAAATCAAACATGTCTGCAGACTCTGAGGGAGGAGCTGCCTTCATGAAGCGTGGCACAACGGCAAGTCTCCCGTGTTATAGCTTTCCCATAAAAAAAGGAAACGGCAGGCACTTAAGCCCCAAAGTGCACAGCTAAGGGACACCTGGCACCAGGAATAAACTTCAAAATGTATCTGTTTTCAAAATCAACTCTTTTTCATTAGATGGTGCACTTCCCATTGTACTGCTGGTACATGACCAGCAGCGCCCATTACCAAGCAGCGCGAGAGCCCAAGGGAAGAGACTGGATTGCTTTGTCAAGCCATTGACAGTCTCTAGAAAGTCTGCCATGTTCGCTGTTTTAAAATTAAACATCTGGTTGAAAGATCTGTTATTTTATGATTTTTATAACAACTCATGTGCATCTACTTCCACTTACTATGTGAGTTTTCGAGATGGATGGGCAACGAAGGGGAAGGAGAACTGGGCTGT
>NW_005873694.1:0-6990 GCF_000147115.1 Myotis lucifugus | reverse complement strand
CGTGGGTGCTTGGGGAGCCACAGAAGAAGGAGCCCCTGTCAGCTTGGGGGATGAGACCTGAAGGATGAGCAGAGTTAGTTAGAGAAAGGGGTACAGGGAGGCCATGCCCAACAGAGGACCCTGCTTATGCGAAGGCCTGGGGGTGAGGATGAGCATGGGCTTTGGGGAAATTGTGATTGGTTCACTGTGGCTGAACATGGGATGAAAGGGGAAAGGTTGGGGCTTATGCTGAGGTGGTGGGCAGCGGCCAGGCAGGATAAAGGGCTTGGGTTTTGTCCTGAGGGTGAAGGGGAGCCATTGAAGGGGCTGTGCTGCTGTGCTGGTGTTGGGAGCTGTTGACCTGCACCAGATGGAGATCCCGGAGAGCATGACCGGAGGCCAGGCTCGGAGGGGAGGTAAGATGAGCAAGGCAGGTATTCCCTTGGGCTCAAGCTCCCCATCTTGCCTGGGCACAGGCTCTACTATTCAATCCACTTGCCCCAGGTCGGGAAAGTAGCATGTGGTGTATCTGGGGGAGTTCTTTGTGGGTTGGGGGCCAGGGCGAAGCTCCTGCTTGGAGCAGCAGGTCAGACGTTGGGAAATGCCTTTCCGAGTCCCCATTTCCTTCCCACTCAGCCAGGCCAATCAGACCATTGGCTGTGACTCTACAGAGCAGGGAATGGGGTCGAGGGCAAGGGCTGCAGATGTGCGGGGGAGAGAGAGCCTGCCCAGGAGGCCCTGGGGGCCTTATTAACTGGGGCCAAAACAAACTCTCTCCTTAAGTGGAGAGCAGAGCCAAGTGTGGAGGCTGCACTGATGCAAGTGCTGGGGACCCTCTTCTGCAGGCAGAAGGGTGTGGAGGAATTTGGGTGCTATGGTTTCAGGCCATGAGTGATTGTGTGCACGTGTGTGTGAGTGTGGATACCAGCTGCCATCTATCTAGTGTCTCACTGCTTGCACTTGACTTTATCTGGCCTTGTGTTTTGGTGCAATGAGATCATGCACATTTCTGCACACACATATAAGCAGGCACACGCAGGGGAGGGCAAATGCTGTGGCTGCTTAGGGCTGCTCCACAGTACAAGTGGGCTGGCTCCAAGCCACTCCCAGTGTGTGTGTGTGTGTGTGTGTGTGTGTGTGTGTGTGTGTGTGTAGGTGTGGATATGTACCCATTCATGTGACCAGAAAGGGGCGTGTGCCGGTCTCTATGAGTGTCATCTGCTTTGGTCTGAATGTGTACAAAACAACATGTACATGCTTCTGAATCATGTCTAGGAGTGACAGTGGCAGTAACTAGGGACAGTATTTTAGTCATCTATAGCTGCCCCAAAGCTTAGTGACTTAAATAGAATGACTCATTATTTCTCACAATCCTGTGAGTTGACAGGGTTCAGCAGAGTGGTTCTTCTGTTCTAAGTAGTGTGGCTGAGGTCACTTACGTGGCTGCATTATGACAGCTTGGCTGAGGTTCGGACATCCAAGATGGCCTCCCATCCTTTAGGGCCACTCTAGGTGGTCCCTCATCACCCCATAGCTGCCCTGGGCTTCTTCACTGCTTGGTGACCGGCTTTCAAAGGGAGAGTTCCAGGAGGACAAGTTCCACTGGGCAAATGTTTATGACGCCTCTGCCTCTGTGACACTTGGCAATGTCTCATTGGCCAAAACAAATCACATGGCCAAGACCAGATTCAAGCGCAGGGAACTATCCAAGAACCCGATTCCAGGATGTGTGCTGCCCTGGAAGCCACAGATGTAACTGTCTACCCCAGACCGGGAAGAAAGCCTGATAGGGTCGGCTAGTGGACCTTCGTACAGAATCACTTGACACTGTAGGATTTTGGGGATGTTATTATGGTTAGCAAAGTCCATGCCTGGTGCCCAGATCCTGCCCAGACCAGCTCTCTCCTGGTGGCCTCTGCAGGAGCAGCTGGAGGCCCCAAATAGCCCCTAGCCCTCTGGTCTCAGGTGGTTCAAGAATAACTCAGCAGAAGTCTCAATCTTGGCCTCTTTTCAAGCATTGGGAAACCCTAGGACCCAATTTCTGCTTCCTTAGAGGCTGTTCTGAGTGGTTTCATGGGCAGCTCCACTGTTAACTAGCTGTGCAATCTTGGATAAATTATGTAACCTCTCTGAACCTGTTTTTAAAATCTGAAATATGAGGAGAACAAGCCCTGTTTCCTAGGGCCATTGTGAGGACTAGATGCAATGGTGCATGCTCAGTGCCATGCCAGTACTTAATGTGAGACTGCCAAGGCCATGATCGTAACTGCAGAGACTGGGGACATGCAACAAAAACCAAACAGTTCATGCCCCGTCTCACACCCTGTGTTCCTGCAGCTGAGAGGAGTGACGGTATAGGTCATTGACCCATCTATCAGTCCACACCTATTATTGAGCTCCTAGTAGGAGCAAAACCCAGAGTCAGGGGCCCACAGAGCTTGCAGCTTCATGGGGTCTCTCTAGGGACTTACATGCATGGGAAAGAGAAGAGCAGTGCCAGGCAGCATGAGCTGAGGGCCAAACAAACAGGCAGATGAGTAGTGACTCGAACGTGGAGAAAGAGATGGGTGGAGACTTGGAGTTGGGGTGAAGTACAGGAAGGCTTCCTGGAAGAGGTGAGCTGGGCCTGCACCATGGCAAGATCCAGACAGAGGAGAGGAGAGGACTGAGAGAATAGAACAGAAGTTACAAATTGTGTGGTCTATCCTTGCCAAGGATGCATCATGTGGCAGCCTTATCCCCAACAGCCCCAACCATCTGTCCCTTTCATTCCTCTCTTTTCAGATGGCATGGTCTGGCCATGTTTGGCATACATACCAACACTCCCATTTCCACATCATTGGCAGACATTACTAGTCAATTACAGAACACCCCCCCCGCCCCCACACACACACACATTCTTCTTAGGCTTCTCAACGCAGGAGGCTATTATCAATCTATTGAGATTAGCACTTGGGGTGAAAGCATTTTGCTGACTCAGTTTGAGTTGAAATAAAGCATCATCTTTGAAACCAAAACTCTTCGTCCTGGCCTCTCCATCTACAAACTGTGTGCCCTTCAGTGAGTGTCTTAACCTCTCCGGGTCTCAGCCTCCTGCTAGGGTAAGGGAATATTAATTCCTCCTCAGGGGAATGCGGAGAGCCTCGAATGAGATCATGTGTGCGAGGCTCTAATAAAGTACAAAACCCAGAAGAGATTATGGTGATGGTCCCGATGCAGCCAGACGTCAGAAAGCTGGAGCAGATGCATCCATTAGAGCCCCATCCGCAGCTCTTTGGAGAAAGAACAGTCAGTTCAGGAGTGCGAGTGAGAGGCAGACCCTCCGAGCTGTCAGCCTGTGGGAACAGGGCTCGGAATCTGGGCTCAGCACCGAGATGGTGGAAGGTGCCCCAAGAATGTGCTTGGAGAAGCAGCCCAGGGCTTGAGCTCGCCCTGACAGGCAGGAAGAGCTGTCGGAAAGGCCGGGAACAGGGTTAAGACAGATGTTTGTGGTTGATGACAGACGGGTAATGGAGAGCACCGTTCGTTTACTAAAGCAGGTCCCTGTTTATGAGAATCTGGGAACTACAAGTTATGGGGTGGTGTCTCTGTGTGCTCCCCTGTCCCTAGTCCCCCATCACTGTGGAATTCTTTGCCTTGACCATGGAGCTCAGTCTTGGAGCTTCATCTTAAGAGCAGCTCTCCATGCCCTAACTGGTTTGGCTCGGTGGATAGAGCGTCGGCCTGCGGACTGAAGGGTCCCAGGTTCGATTCCGGTCAAGGGCATGTACCTTGGTTGCAGGCACATCCTCATCGATGTTTCTAAGTCTCTATCCCTCTCCCTTCCTCTCTGTAAAAAAAAAAAAAAAATAAAACAATAAAATATATTTTTAAAAAAAGAGAGAGAGCAGCTCTCCTGGTTTAAAATAGAGAGAATTCCTACCCTTTGCCCAGATGAACCTCGATACATCCTCCAAGCCTCCTCTGGTACATTCACTTGCAGAAACTGAGCACAGAGAGGTCAGAATGTAGTCCAAGATCACAGAGCATACTAGTGTGCTGTGCAGATCTGGGCCAGGTCTCTTCCTTACCAGGCACCCTACAGCCTCCACGTTCCACCTTAGCCCAATGCCCAGACTGTAGCCAATGGCCAGTAAACCCAGAGGAGGGAGCCCAGAGGGAGTTTTGCTCCCTCTTGTTCTCTCCCCAGCTGTAGCTGTGAAAGCAGAACTGCCTGGAACATTCCTGTGAGCTCATTACAAAGGCCTTTTTCTTCTCTTTTCCCTAAAGGCTGCTGTTAATGTCATTTCTAAAGTTGGGGGGGGTGGAGTGCCCTGTTTGTCTTTCCTATACCCACCCCCCCATCAGGAAACGAGGGTCTTGCTTTCCTTGATTGATCGGTTCCTGACATTAGCTCACCACCGACAGTCGGGCTTATTGTAGATCTATTAATGCAAATCTTCCCTTGGCTTGTAAGGCTCTGGGACAACATCTGGAAACAGATGTTTGCTCAAAGATGGAGCAGGAGCAGAAGGCATGGGGCCCAAAAGCAAGCCACAGCCCCCTGCGGGAGGGGGCAGATGTGCTGACTGCTCGGGCAAACTGCAGGCCTTGAGCGAGTGTGGGAGCTTTGCATATTTGAAGGAATGGCTGCTCCCCCTCTGGGCTGGGCACAGGCAACGGTCACACTGGGCCTGGCCGGGGACTCTAATGTGCTGGATTCTGTCCCCACAGCCTCCCTCTTTGCTCCATCCCATGGCCACTGACTAGGAGTCTAGCTCCTTCAACATGTCAACTTTCTTGTTTCCCAGAGATGGAAAATTCTGAAGGGCTGGAGACTTCATCAATCTCAAAGTTGTTGAGGTTCCCAATATGAAGTCAGGGCTGGGCACATTAAAACTCTCAGGAAAAGGGTGATGATAGTGGAGAGGGTGGTGGTGGAGATGGTGGAGATAAGTGATGGTGATGGTGGTGGTGTTAGTAGTCAGTAGTTTGAATGTGGATACAAACCTGAGTATCCACATGTTCACCAAGTTTCTCCCAAATACATGGCTGTGTTGGCACTTGACCAAGCTGGACCAATTACAAGAACACACATTTCTAGCCATTGTGATTGGCCCAAAGGTGACCAAGCTTGACCAATCAGGGACCTTCCTTGGATTTTTAAAATCTGAACTTGGGAGATGGAAATTCTTTTGCTTTTGGATTGCTATGCAGCCAGGATGTAAATCTCTGAAGCTCACATGGACTGAGGTTTGTCTATAAAAGGAGAGAATTAAATGAACAGCAGAGAGAAGCAGAGATAAGAGATTAAGAGAAAGCAAGCATCCTGTTGGTGTTTGGATGTTTGAGTCTCTTGAGCATAGTCATCCTTAGAATGGTCTTGCCCTTTTCAATTTGGGTGTGTGAACTATAACCCCCTCTCCGCCCCCGCCCCCCCCCCCTTAAGCTAGTTGACTTGGGTTTCTGTTTCTTGCTACCAAAGGGTTCTGACTGGCCTGAGCAGAAGATGATCATGGAGGTGTAAAGATGATTATGTGAGAGAGAATCTAACGATGATGATAGTAGAGATGAAAATGAAAATGGCAAAGACAACATTGGTGATGGGGTGCTTATGTGATGTGATGGTGCTGCCAAGAATAGGTGGTGATGATGATGGTTTAGATTAGATGGTGACATTGATGGGAATGATATTTGTGATCACGGTCGTGATCACAGGATTGATTTTGGTGCAGGTACTGACTTTACAAGCCTAATCTGGGTGTATGTCTTAGAAACAAGCCCAAAAGACCCAGGAGAGGACCATAAAAAAACAACCATGACGGCAGGGACAAAAATTCTTCCAGAATGTCAGGCGCTGTCCTTTTTCTTAAGATAAATTCTAGCTAAATCTGGACATGGAGAGGAGGTCACAGATGGTACCCCACAGAACTTCGTAACAGCATTGGAACCTCCTGGGACAGAAAGACCCAGGGACATCAACCCCATCGAGTCCTTTGGAGAATCCCAGGTGGCTCTAGGGATTCCAACATCAGGCAGGATGAACTTGGGGTAGAATAGAAAACAAAAAAAGCACTGCATCTCATGTCTGATCACTTATACTTTGTGTATATCTGTGACCATTTGTTCATCCTGGTAAAAATGAGTTACTTCTGGAGAATAATAGCAACACATTTTTGTTAAGCACTTACTATGTGCCAGGGACTGTTTGTCTTGTGTGATGAAATCCTCACAACTCTAGGTATTTCTAATCCCTATTTATCAAATCAGGAAATTGAGGTAGAGGGAAGTGATTTTTTTTTTTTAATCTTCACTCAAGGATATTTTTTCCATTAATTTTTTAGAGAGAGTGGAAGGGATTGGGGAGAGAGATAAAGAAATATCAATGTGAGAGAGACACATTGATTGGTCACCTCCCATACATGCCCTGACCAGGCCTGGGGTAGAACCTGCAACCCAGGTACTTGCCCTTGACAGGAATCGAACCAGCAACCCTTCTGTTTGCGGATGATCCTCTAACCACTGAACTACTGGCCAGGGCTGTTTTTTTTTTTTTTTTAATCCTCACCCAAGGATATGTTTTTATTGCTTTTAGAGAGAGAGAAAGGGGCAGAGAGGGAGGGAGAGAAACATTGATGTGAGAGAAAAACATCAATTACTTGTCTCCTGCACCCACCCCAACAGGGGATCGAACCCACAACCTAGGTACGTGCCCTGGCCAGGAATCAAACCAACAACCTTTTGGTGTACAGGACAATGCTCCAACCCACTGAGCCACCAGGCCAGGACTAGCGTGGGTTTTGTAACTCACCCAAGATCAACTGTGGTCCAAGGTCACACAGCATATACTAGTGACAGAGCCAGATCTCTTCCCTACTAGGCACCCGGCAGCTTCCAGGTTCATGCTTAGCCCAATGTATGGACTGTAGCCCATGGCCAACAAGATTTCTGTTCTGCTAAAAGGAGCGTGTTCCCCTGTAGGAGGGAAGAATCAAGTGGCTAGAGAAACACAGGAGGGTCAGTACTGACCCT
>NW_005873693.1:0-21012 GCF_000147115.1 Myotis lucifugus | reverse complement strand
AGCTTGTTCCTGGGAGCATGACCATGCAGCATCCTCCTACTCTGCTGCCATTTTTAATCTCCTTCATGGTTCGTTATAGAATCTGCCTCATCTTTCCTCCGAGCTGCCTCTCTCCACCGGCCTGCCATCCACTCACCTGGCCCCAGGCCCGCTCTCTGACTCTGAGGTTTAAATAGAACTACCACTAGGACATAAACACTGTAGTCATAGTGAGTGGGAAAGATTGCATTAGATGAAAAGTGCCTCTTATGAATGTATTCCACATATGATCAATGGTTTTTGGCTTTGTGATCTTTGCATACAGTAATTCTCAGGGCTTCCAAAATGTTCCTGTGGCTGAAGTCATGGGCAGAAAAAATAAACTCACAGAGTTTTGGATTCCCCTGGACCATTCACCTCAAGGTTTCCTGATCAGGCAAGATCTCAAAGCTAGAAGAAAGATAATCCTGTACTCACTCTAAGATGTATCTTTTGTAGCCATTCAACATCCTCGTTGATTCTGATGTCAATAGTCTTCACTGCTTGCAATATTTGCTGCCAATGAGGCAAGGCTGGTCTTACCAGGAAATTAGGAGAGAGATAGTAGGGCCCATATAGTGTTGCTATTTTAATTTTCTAGCAAGACAGAGATATCTAGGTCTTCATTTGGAAGCATTTTTTAGGGCTTTATTTAGATATATTTATAACTGACATGCAACAAAATGCACTTTTCTAATGTGTACTATTTGTTGAGCTTGGACAAATGGATCAAACTTTAAAACCATCATATGTGAAATAAATTTATCTCTCACCCATATACAGGTTAGGGCAAAAGCAGAGTTACAAAAGTGAGTATATAAAACAAAGAGCTTACTCTCTATTTTAAATAAATATTTTATATATTTAAAATATATTTATTGACTTTCTAAAAAGAAAGGAAGGGAGAGAGAAAGAGAGAGAGAGAGAGAGAGAGAGAGAGAGAGAGAGAGAGAGAGAAAAGATGACATGAGAAACATCAAATAGCTGCCTCCTGTCTGCCACCTACAGGGCATCCAGGTAAGCACGTGCCCTGACCAGGACTATAGCCAGTGACCTCAGGGCAAGGAATGGTGCCCAACCAACTGAAGTACAATGGCCAGGGAAAAGTGTATATTTGTATTATTATTTATTTATTATTGCATTAATTTCCATACAACTCTAAAGCTAATTACCACACCCTATAGTTACCTCCTTCCTTTTATAATCTGTCTTCTGCCTTCCCCATCCCTAAATGCATTCATTGATTTCCTTCCTTTACAAGATTAGTTCATATTTTCCATAATATTGCAAGCACTACAAGGTGTCTATTCTTTAACAAATATTAGTCTCTTTCATGCTACACAGTTATTTTGAGATTGAACACTAATGCTTATGTGAAATGCTATTTTTTATTGCTGAGTAATATTTTGCTCTGTCTAAAAAAACTTTATCTATTGATCTGTCTATGATTTTTGTTATTTCCAGGTTTAGGGTATTATAAAAAAATTATCTGGAAATATTGTGTTCAGTTCTTTATATAAATGTATGTTTTACTTATCTAATTGTTATGGTGTAGGTGAGTGTTTTGCTTTTGAAGACATGCAAAACTGTGATCTAAAATAGTCATTCCCTTTGTCTTCCCAGTTACACACAATAATGAAAATTCTAGGGTTTTTTTTTTTATCCCTATAAACATATGCAATGTTTAATATGTTTAAACTGTAGGCCCAAAAATCAGTATAGTGTTAAATTGTTTTAAATCCATTTCCATAAGAAATTTTTATGGTGAGCATTTCTTTGTGCATTTACTTACACTGTCTTTATCTATTTTGTTGAAAGTTTTGGTCAGGGGAAAATGGCGGAGGCTTAGACGGACATGTTGGTGCTTTGTCCCGGAGCAGATAGGGGCGAGCAGCTGAAACGGGTAACAATCAGCCCGATCAACCTGGGGAGGTTCAGCTGAGAGACAGTCTGCAGCCAGGAAAGACAGAGAACTCCTAAGAAATGCGGATGGTTAGAGATTGAGGCTGAAACCTCCCCCTGGGCGCCAGCGCAGCGGCGAGACCGCGCCATCTTGGGTAGCTGTTACCGGCATCCAGAGATCGGCTACTAACCCGGCGGCTACTAACCCGGAGGCAACGACTCGCCAGCAGCGCGACTGCAAGAGCCCAGAGGAGACCTGCATCTCTCCACAGAAAGGTTAGACTTACCCCAAAGGTGCGGTTTGCAGTTCAGGTTGGAGCGAGGAACGCGCGCGCAGGCCGCAGGGGGAAATCTGCGCCCTCCAAAATCCGCGCCCATAGAGGCCAGCGTGACCCGCAAGTGGGGGGGGCTCCCGCAGGGCTGCTGCCAGAAGGTAACACTATAAATGAGCCCATAGTTGGACTGGATGCAAAAGGGCGGCCTCAGAGTTTCCCTGATAGCCGGCTACTTGTCGCCAGGGGCTTGAGCGCGTGCAGACATTCCGCGCAGACACCCCGCGCAGTTCTGGAGGGTGGAACCCTGTGAGTTCGAACAGCTTCCCAGGCTCTTGTTTGCACACTTCCTCTTACTTCTGTGAGTTTGATTGTTGGCCCAGTGCATGTGATTGCCCAGTTGGGGTCACTAGCAGAGCTTGTAGGGGAAGATTGTTTTTGGGGAGCCTGGGAAACAGAGCTGGGAGTGGCGCCTGGGGAACCAACTCTGGGTGGAGCTGGTTCAGGTACAATAGAGAGCTTCTGGACAGAGAGAACTTTTAGCCTCCGAGGTCAATCCAGACACACTGCCACCCAGAGGCAGAGCCACGAACTGACTCTTCTGTAAATACAGATAAGGCAATAAGGGGATTTTACGGCCGGCCTTAAAATCAGGACTGTGGCTTACACCACGGAGGAACAGTGTAACAGAGGAAAATTCAACATTCTCCTGAATTCCGGGCGTGCCAATAAGAAGAGTAGAAGATCTGAAGCACCTGCATTACTGCACATTTTTATTTTTATTTTTTTAAATTACTTTTTCTCCTTTAAACTAAGAAAACATTTTTTTTCTTTTTTTCTTTTTTCTTTTTCTCCATCACCTGATTTTGCCCTTTCAGCTACTACATTTTTATTTTTAACTAGTATTATTACCGCTACCATTTTACCACTCTTTAAAGTGTCATTTTATTTTGTCTTTATTTTATTTTGGGACTAATGTTCTCCATTCTATTTTCATCGTTCCTTTAGCAACATTTTTCTCTACCTCAGTTTGCCTCTGTGCTAAACAATCTCCCCCACTTTTTCCCTTTTGCTGTCCTGTTTCTCTTACCCTACTCCAGCTTTTGATTTTCCCTACTCTTTTTACCCCCTGTCAAAATTTAACCCTGCTTATATATCCTACGTCCAATCCCCTGTTCTAAATCCTTATACACTTTTCCCTTATCTTCCTTCACTATCCAATTTTTTTTCTTTTTTTCTCTTCGTCTTCTTCTTTTCTCTCTCCATTGTTTTATTGTTGTTTGCTTGATTGACGAGTACATTGGGGTTTTTTTTTTTTTTTTAGGATTGTTTGTGAGGTTAGACTGCTTATTCTTTTTATTTTCCTGCCCCCCCCTCTCCCCCCCCCCCCCCCGGGTATTTCTGTGCTTCTGTTTCCCCTTGCGTCGCTTGAAATTATTGGTTGTTTGGAGTTTGTATTCATCTCCAGGAATCTGTTGCTGTAATTTGTTGGTATTAGTGGCGGACCTATAGGAGATTTCTCCCCAAATAAAAAGTTTCTTCCCCTTTTATACTTCATTCTCTTTTCTCTCTTACTTTTTTTTTCCTCCTCTTTTTCCCCTCCCTTTTTCCAATTTCATTTTTGCATTCCTTTCTTTCTTTCTTTCTTTTTTCTCTTCTACCTTTTTCTCTTCTTTCCCCCTTATCTCCCAACTCTCTTAGCTCGGGTGGCCACCTATATTTGGGGTTAGTAATATCGTAAATACAATAGTGTTCAGTGCCTGGTACGTTGTGCCTTGTTGTGCTGTATTTTGTGCCTTTAAATCAACGCAGCAGATTCAAGCAACAGCGGCCTCCTGATCACCACACGCTCTGCCTGGGGAACAGTTGCTGTGTGTGAAGCCTCCCTCCACCAGCCAGAAGAGCCACCACAGCTGTGAACAGCACCCACCAGAGGCTCTGCTATCAACAGAGGAGCCGCTGCTACCACAACCGCCCAAGGAGCAACCACAGCCCGAGGAGCCACTGCCACCCAGGGAGTAGCCACTGCCACCCAGGGTCCAGCCACTGAACGACTCAACAACTAGTCATGTCAGTGAGATCAAACATGGGCAGACAAAGAAACCCCCAAAGGAAAGAAAAGGAGGACTCGCCAGAAAAGCAGCTAAGTGAGACAGAGATATGCAACATGACGGAAAAAGAATTCAGAATAAGGTTCCTAGAGTACATGCACCGGATGTTCAAGAAGCAAGAAGAAACAGATGAAAAACTCAACTACGTATGCAAGAAGCTAGAAGAAACAGGTGAAAAAATCAACAACTTAAGTAAGTCCCAAGAAGAAATGAAGAGCGACATAGCTGCAATATAAAACACCATTGAAAGTATCAACAGTAGACTGGGAGAAGCGGAGGACCGAATTAGTGAATTAGAAGACAAGGAAGCAAAACACACTCAAACTGTACTGCAAATGGAGAAAAAAATTAAAAGACAGGAGGAGAGCCTAAGGGAGCTTTGGGACAACATGAAACGAAGCAACATACGAATAATAGGGGTGCCAGAACAACAGAAAGATGAACATGGATTAGAAAACCTATTCGAAGAAATAATATCAGAAAACTTCCCTGAGGTGGGGAAGAAAAAAGTCACACAAGCCCAGAGAGTCCCAAACAAGGTGAACCCGAAAAGACCCACACCAAGACACATCATAATTACCATGGCAAATGTTCAGGATAAAGAGAGAATCTTACAGGCTGCAAGAGAGAGACGGAAAGTAACATACAAGGGATCTCCCATTAGATTATCAAATGATTTCTCAACAGAAACACATCAGGCCAGAAAAGAATGGACGGAAATCTACAAAGTGATGCAAAGCAAAGGACTGAATCCAAGAATACTCTATCCAGCAAGGCTATCATTCAAAATTGAAGGGGAAATAAGAAGCTTCACAGACAAAAAAGGGCTAAGGGAGTTTATCACCACCAAGCCAGCCATGCAAGAAATGCTAAAGGGACTGGTGTAAAAAGAAGAAATATCAAGCTCAGAAAGAAAACAGCCACACACACACAAAAAAGAAATGGCTACAAACAAGTACCTTTCAATAATAACTTTAAATGTAAATGGACTAAATGCTCCAAATAAAAGACACCGAGTGGCTGAATGGATAAAAAAACATGACCCATACATCTGCTGTCTACAAGAGACCCACCTCATTAGAAGGGACTCACACAGACTGAAAGTGAAGGGATGGAAAAATATCTTTCACGCAAATGGAAAGGAAAAGAAAGCTGGGGTAGCAATACTTATATCTGACAAAATACATCTCAAAGTGAAGGCCATAACCAGAGATAAGGAAGGCCACTTCATAATACTAAAGGATCAATACAACAAGAAGATATAACCCTGGTAAACATATATGCACCCAATGCAGGAGCACCCACATACATAAGAAAACTTCTGGAAGATATCAGGGGAGAGATCGACAACAATACAATCATAGTAGGGGACTTTAATACACCACTGACATCCCTGGATAAATCCGCTAGACAAACAATCAGCAAAGAAACAGCAATCCTAAATGACTCACTAGATCAGATGGACTTAATTGACATCTTCAGAACACTTCACCCCACAGCTGCGGAATATACATTCCTCTCAGGTGCTCATGGGACATATTCAAAAATAGACTACATATTGGGTCACAAGCAAAGTCTCCACAAATTCAAGAAGATTGAGATCATAAAAAGCATCTTCTCAGACCATGATGGCATAATGTTAGAAATAAACTACAATAAAAACAACCCAAAATACTCAAACACTTGGAAGCTGACTAGCATGTTATTAAATATTGATTGGGTTACCGATGATATCAAAGAAGAAATTAAAAACATCCTGGACACTAATGACAATGAAAACACAACAATCCAAAACCTCTGGGACACAATGAAAGCAGTCCTGAGAGGGAAGTTTATAGCTCTACAGGCCTATCTCAAAAAACAAGAAAAAATGGTAGTTAATCATCTAACTCTACAACTCAAAGAATTAGAAAGAGAGCAACAAGAAAACCCCAGAGTGAGCAGAAGGAAGGCGATAATAAAGATTAGAGCAGAAATCAATGAAATAGAGACCAAAAAAACAATACAGAAAATCAATGAAACCAAGAGCTGGTTCTTTGAAAGGATAAACAAGATTGACAAACCCCTAGCCAGGCTCACCAAGAAGCAAAGAGAGAGGTCCCAAATAAACCAAATCAGAAATGATAGAGGCGAAATAACAACAGACCCCACAGAAATACAAATGATTGTTAAACAATACTACGGGCAACTCTACTCCAACAAACTAGACAACCTGGAGGAAATGGACAAATTCCTAGAAAAATACAACATTCCAAAACTCAATCAGGAAGAATCTAAAAACCTCAATAGGCCAATAACTATGGAAGAAATTGAAGCAGTAATCAGAAAGCTTCCAGCAAACAAAAGCCCAGGGCCAGACGGCTTCACAGGGGAGTTTTACCAAACATTCAAGGAAGAACTAAAACCTACCCTCCTCAGACTACTACAAAAAATCCAAGAGGAAGGAACACTTCCAAGCTCATTCTATGAAGCCAGCATCACCCTAATACCAAAACCAGGTAAAGACAACACAATGAAAGAGAATTACAGGCCAATATCCCTCATGAACATACATGCCAAAATCCTCAACAAAATCTTAGCAAATCGGATCCAGCAGTACATCAGAAGGATCATACACCATGACCAAGTAGGATTTATCCCAGAGATGCAAGGATGGTACAACATCCGTAAATCAATAAATGTGATACATCACATAAACATATTGAAAGAAAAAAACCACATGGTCATATCAATTGATGCAGAAAAAGCATTCGACAAAATCCAACACCCATTTTTGATAAAAACTCTCAGAAAGGTGGGAATAGAAGGATCATACCTCAACATAATAAAAGCCATATATGACAAGCCCACAGCCAACATCATACTCAATGGTCAAAAACTAACACCATTTCCCCTAAGAACAGGAACATGACAGGGATGCCCACTCTCACCACTCCTGTTCAACATAGTACTGGAAGTATTAGCCATTGCAATTAGGCAAGAAGAAGAAATAAAAGGCATCCAAATTGGAAAAGAGGAAGTAAAACTGTCCTTATTTGCAGATGACATGATATTATACATACAAAACCCTAGAGACTCCATCAAAAAGCTACTAGACTTAATACATGAATTTGGCAATGTAGCAGGATACAAAATTAACCCCAAGAAATCTGAGGCATTTCTATACACCAATAGTGAACTTTCAGAAAGAGAGATTAGAAAAACAATCCCATTTACCATCGCACCAAAAAAATTAAGATACCTAGGAATAAACTTAACTAAAGAGGTTAAAGACCTCTACTCAGAAAACTACAGGACGTTGAAAAAAGAGATAGAGGAAGACATAAACAGATGGAAGAACATACCATGTTCTTGGATTGGTAGAATCAACATCATTAAAATGTCCATACTACACAAAGCAATCTATAAATTCAACGCACTTCCCATTAAAATACCAATGGCCTTCTTCAAAGATCTAGAACGAACTCTCCAAAAATTCATCTGGAATAAAAAAAGACCCCGAATAGCTGCAACGATCCTGAGAAAGAACAAAGTAGGTGGGATCTCAATGCCAGATATCAAGCTGTATTACAAAGCCACTGTTCTCAAAACTGCCTGGTACTGGCACAAGAACAGACATATAGATCAGTGGAATAGAATAGAGAGTCCAGAAATTAGCCCGAACCAATATGCTCAATTAATTTTTGACAAAGGAGGCATGAACATACAATGGAGCCAAGATAGTCTCTTCAATAAATGGTGTTGGGAAAATTGGACAGATATATGCAAGAAAATGAAACTAGACCACCAACTTACACCATACACAAGAATAAACTCAAAATGGATAAAGGACTTAAATGTACGACAGGAAACCATAAAAATTCTAGAAGAATACAAAGGCAACAAAATCTCAGACATATGCGAAAACAATTTCTTCACTGATACAGCTCCTAGGGCAGTTGAAACTAAAGAGAAAATGAACAAATGGGACTACATCAAAATAAAAAGCTTCTGCACAGCAAAAGAAACCATCAACAAAACAACAAGAAAACCCACCTCGTGGGAAAACATATTTGCCAACGTCATATCTGATAAGGGCTTAATCTCCAAAATTTATAGGGAACTCATACAACTTAACAAAAAGAAGATAAACAATCCAATCAAAAAATGGGCAAAGGATCTAAATAGACACCTTTTAAAAGAGGACATTCAGAAAGCCGAGAGACATATGAAAACATGCTCAAAGTCACTAATCATCCGAGAGATGCAAATCAAAACAACAATGAGGTACCATCTCACACCTGTCAGAATGGCCATCATCAACAAATCAACAAACTACAAGTGCTGGAGAGGATGTGGAGAAAAAGGAACACTTGTGCACTGCTGGTGGGAATGCAGACTGGTGCAGCCACTATGGAAGGCAGTATGGAGGTTCCTCAAAAAATTGGAAATGGAACTCCCATTTGACCCTGTGATCCCACTTCTAGGAATATATCCCAAGAAACCAGAAACACCAATCAGAAAGGATATATGCACCCAGATGTTCATAGCAGCACAATTCACCATAGCTAAGATCTGGAAACAGCCTAAGTGCCCATCAGTAAATGAATGGATTAGAAAACTGTGGTACATCTACACGATGGAATACTATGCTGCTGTTAAAAAGAAGGAACTCTTACCATTTGCAACAGCATGGTTGGAACTGGAGAGCATTATGCAAAGTGAAACAAGCCAGTCAATGAAGGAAAAATACCACATGATCTCACTCTTTCATGGATAATTAAGACCATTACAAACTTTTGAACAATAATAAATACAGTGGCAGAGCTGCCTCAAACTGATTGTCGGACTGCAGTGGGAAGGCCAGGGAGGGTTGGGGGACAGGAGGGAGGGGAGTAAGAGATCAACCGAAGGACTTGTATGCATCCATATAACCATAACTAATGGACATAAGACACTGGGGGGTAAGGGAGGGCAGGGGCTTGTCAAGGGCGGGGGGGAAAAAAGGACACTTATGTAATACCCTTTGTAATACTTTTAGTAAAAAATAAAAAAAAATAAAAAAAACAAAAAAAAAGAAAGTTTTGGTCAGAAACTTTTGCAATTTTTAAAAAGAATTTAGGATTTAACCAATAGGAGGACAATTCAGCGTTAAGAAATCTGTATTCACAACACTATTCCTTAAAGACCCAAATGATTTCATTGGCAATTGGAACTATATGTTTTGAATACTGGAAGCAAAATTGTTTTTCTCAACTTTTATCTTATGCACAATTTAATGCCCACTTGCATGATACACTTTTAAGTTAAATCTACGTTGCTATCATTCTCCACCATTTTTTTCAAGTCAAAGCATTCTATAGTAAATTAAGTGAAGTTAAGTTGTGTACTATTTGACAATTTTCCTGGTGGTAAATACTCTCATCATGATAAGTTTCAAAATGGGAAAATGTTGGCACTGAACAGGGGCCTGCTAGAATATTTCACTAGCACATCATTATATTTTATTTCCAACATGCTGATGCAGTAGGTACAAATATACTCAAGAACATTCATGATAAAATAGTAAATTAATGGGAAGTGCAACTTTTCATCATTTTTTAAAACTTTGATGTAAGTGTAATTGATTTAAAATATACATTCAAAAATATATTTTTATTGATTTCAGTGAGGAGGGGGAGGGGGAATAGAGAGAGAGAAACATGAATGATGAGAGAGAATCACTGATAGGCTGCCTCCCCCAGGCACCACAATATGAATCCAGACCACCCATTGAGCATTTGTCCTGACCAAGAATCGAACAGTGATGTGTAATGTCATAGACAAACACTCAACCACTGAAGCACACTTGTCCAGCTCTCCTAAGATTTTCAGGGATCCCAGTCAACCTGAAACCAGGGTTGCAATGAGCAGTGGCAGCTCATCCTGGCCTAGCCCCCTGAATCTGCACTCACGGCCTCCTTTACAGTGAATGCCCAGTGAGTTAATAGCAGTTAACTCACTTTTCTAGAGAGTTAAATTAACGTGGTTTAATCTCTCAGCTGTTCCCTATTATATCATAAGGCCTACATTTTTTCCTTATCTCCAGCTCCAATTAATGTACTCTCAAAATCTTCTGAACTCGTGTTGTGAAATATTTTCTAACATGAAGTAATGAACTCAAACACTACAGACCAAGCTGAGGCAGATCCGCTCCAGGCTGCTTCCTGTCCCTGAGCACAGTTATGCCTGGGACATCCTCTATAAAGACCAACTAGGCATGGTTTTGCTTAGAAGACTTGGGAGAAAACGTGATGGTCCTCATTCACATTGGTGTTGTTGAGTCAAATCAATTTTAACACGATTCTTTTTTATTGATTTTTTAGAGAGAGTGGGAGATGGAGAAACATCTATGATGAGAGAGAGTCATTGATCAGCTCTCTCCTGCATGGCCCCTACAAGGATGGAGCTCCCCAACCTAGGCATGTGCCCTGACCTGGACCAACCAAAGAAACCTTGATTCATGGGTCCATGTCCAACCACTGAGCGATGTCATGTGACAAACTATTGTTTTTCATTGTTGACTCTGTTACAAATAGACCCAGTTTTCCCATCCTCATCACCCTTTGCCTCCCAATACCCTGCCCCCACCATGTCTAGGCACTCAGCACATTATTGCCTATGACCATGGACTATGCATATATGGATATACTTTTAAAAATATATTTTTATTGGTTTTGGAGAGAGGAAGAGGGGAGGAGAGATAAATACATCAATGATGAGAGAGAATCACTAATTAGCTGCCTGCTGTGCATCCCCACCCTCACCCAACTGAGAATTGAACTTAAAATCCATGTATGTTCCCTAATCTGGAAGAGTACCATGATTTCATGGATCAGTGGTCAATGTTCACTCATTGAGTGATACCAGCTGGGCTATGTTATTTTTTTAAAAAAATTAATATGTATTTTTGATCATTGCTAGTATTAAAGATGTCTCCCATTTTTTTGCTTGTGCATATATTTTTGGGGAGATCTCTCCCAGTTCTCCCCACACACCACACAGCTCTTCTGGGAGATCTGCCAGTCTGTTCCAGTTACCAGACTCTGGCCCCATGTTGTCCTTTCCCAGGGCCACTTGCTGAAACACATCTCCTTTATTCACCAATGTCATTGGCTGGGATGCTAGTCCTCCCCTTGGTGTTGAGAAAACTACATTACCCAGAAAGGACTGCGCCCCCATGGGCGGAGCTAGAGGGGAATTATGGATTCAGTGCATTTGATTAGGGCGGGACTTCCGCCTTCCTCATCCTGGCGGTCATTTGACCCCTTCAGTTTCTCCAAGGGCTCACCTGCTTCAGCCCACCCGTCGTGAGGAGGAGGAGGCTTATGAGGCAGCGTCCTTGCTGTGCTTGGTGTGTCTGAGGCTGGTCGAGCACCAACAGGCTGGGAGTGGGGCCTCCGTGCCTCCCAGACACTTCTCGGCTCACAGCATTCAGTCAGCCTGACCACATTTAATCCCCAGCCTTGGGGACCGGCGCCTGTCTGGTCCTGCCGCCCAGGTTGCAGCATTCAGAACAGTAAGTCACTCGGGGGTGACACGTGGTGTGGTGGGGGAAGAGGGTGAAAGGCTGCAGTGCCACCTTGTAAGGACAAGGTGGTGGGGCTGAGCCTGGAGGATTAGGAAAACCCGGGACTCCTTTGGGTCCAAAGGCAACAAAGAGATGAGGTGTGGTTTTACACGAGGAGTTTTACTTTCATTCTCAGGAAGCTGGGAGCATAGATGGTTGTGAAAAATAGAGGGACATTTTCTGAGGTAGGATTCTAACTTTTCCTAACGTTGCTCAGAGGAAGGACAGACTGGAAGACAGAGGACAGCAGCTGTGGACAGGAAGGGGAAGTCCTGTAAATGATAAGGGAACGGGCAGAGTGAGCCCTGAGGACTGAGCCCTGAGATAATACAGGCATCTGGGGAGCCCTAGCCTCTGGGCTGGGCAAGGGTATTGAGCAGCCTGAGCCTATAGATCCCAGCGGTGTTTGCCAGGCTCTCAATCGACCATTTTCATTCCACAAATTCCTGCAAATGCAGAATGAATTAGGTGTACCTGACAGTGAAGATTATTTCAGAGCCTCACACCCTTGTGACCTCTGAGAGAGTGGTGTCCTGGGACTGTCAGCCACTCTTGTATCCCTTGGACCTGGGTACTTTGAACAGATACTAAGCCCAGAATCCTAAAACCATGACGCGAGCTTCATGAAGTGGACCTTGTTTTTGCAACCAGTGTAAGAGTGGGAGATCTCATAGATCAAAGGTTCCAGAATGTACAAAGGCTTGGAGTGAAGAGTGAGCAGAATCAGGAACTGGCAGGTATATTTTGGGGGAAAGAAAAGAAACATATGTATATATATATTGATTTTAGATGTAGGAGAGAGAGGGTGAGAGACAGAGAAACAGTGATGAGTCAGAAACAAGGATTGGTTGCTTCCTACACAACCCCTACTCTGAATCCAGCCCACAACCCAGGCATGTGACCTCACCAATGCATGGGTCTATGCTCAACCAACTGAGACACATCAGCCAGGACTGTGGATCACTTAAATACAGGGAATCATGGTCAGGTTGGTAATGGTAGTATTAGCTCAGAAGGGACATTTTGAGCCTGGGGACTGGCTTTTCTGCTGGGGCCACTGTTTGTGGGAGGTGGGTGTCACAACTAAGCGTAGGGACAGAAATTTTCATATAGAGTTTGGGGAGTGATAATCGTTTTGCAGTGGCCAGGGCCTTTAAAAGATGAGTGGACTTGAGATTAATTGGAGGCTGAAGAGTAATTCAAACAAGACGAGACAGGGGTTGGTACATATTTATTTCTCTAAACACTCACCAGGATTTTGTTGTCACCCTTGATGTGGCCTGGCTATGGGGAGTTGCAGTCAGGCTTGTGGATTAGCTCAGAGGCTTGAGTGGTCCTCTGTGAGACTCACTGGGCATAGTGTAGAGGGCCATCGGGGCTGGGAATTGAGTGAAGGTTAAGTAGATGTTGTCTGTGTGTAATGAAGTGACATCAAGTGCGGCACCAGGGGAGGTGGGCTTTGGATATCTCAGACCAGACTGTGGTTATTCAGAGGTTAGATTGAAGGAAAAATCAGTCATGGAGAGAGGCCTTCATAGCAGGACTCAAGTCTGCCTTTATGAGGTGGAGGATCAGAATCTGGGCAGTACTTGATCCTGTTTGAATTTGGCAAACATTGTCTGGACCACACATGCTGAGTAATAAGTAAGAGGATGAGGAAATGACTATGGGGGCTGTGACGTAGGAGTGCAGGTGTGCGAGGTGTGGTAGGAAGTGGGATGTGCACTTGAGGAGGGAGTGTGACGGCATGGTCAGAGCACCCTGACATTGACAGAAGAATGAATGAAGAGGCCTAGCTGTTTTGGCTCAATGGATAGAGCGTCGGTCTGGGGACTGAAGGGTCCCAGGTTTGATTCCGGCCAAGGGCACATGCCTGGGTTGCGGCTCGATCCCCAGTAGGGGGCATGCAGGAGACAGGCAATCAATGATTCTCTCTCATCATTGATATTTCTATCTCTCCTTCTCCCTTCCTCTCTAAAGTCAATAAAATATATTAACAACAAAAAGCAAGAATGAATGAAGGGAGAGTTCATTTCTCCTGGAGTCTGGATGATAAAATAAGGGTAATTTTGGGGTAATTGCCTAAAAAGGGGGGTGTTTTTGTGCTACCTGCCAGGGCTTAGATGACATTTATGTACCCATGTGCCTTTTGTTTTTGGGGGTGACACATTGATTGTTAGGAATGAGATAGCATACATCAGTTGTACCCAGGCTCGAAAATCTCCACAGGCATGGGTAAGGGAGAAGGGTAAGAGAGAAATGGATTATGGAGGTGGTAATCTATAATTTTGGAAAATAAGATAATTAGGAAACAACCCGTCCCCACCATGGCAAATTTGTGTTACCTTTGAAGTTGTGCCTCTGGGAATGAAGCTGTGTGAGAGAAGTGTTGTTCAAAGAACTATGTGCAGCAGGTAGTACAAAGCTATGGTCTCAGCACCCTAGGATTGTGGTTGTAGGGATGAAGTGTGGTGTCATGTTCTTGGTATCTTTGAGGAACAATCTGAGGTACTACAAAGGTATTGCCTGACAAGACCATAGCAAATCACACACACTCCATTTCTGGCCAAAATCTCTTCCTACCCTATATTCTTGTCACCCACTCTACTGTCAAGAGGAAGTGTGGAGTACATGTGAATCCCAAAGCTCAGTTATGTTCTATCTGCTCAACTGCCTTTATTGTGGGAAGACAAAATATCAGTAGAAATATAAGATGACAGTGACTTTCATGTGATGAAGGCCTGATATCTTCTTTGGTATGTATAGCAGAGGGGGCAGACTTATGTGGAGGGTGGGACTATGACAGAGTTGGAATCTTAGGACTGAATCTGATCCTGGGCTGCACTGTCCCCATTATGAGAGTATATGAACTTTGAGATGTGGCCATTGCCTTCTCTCAGGAGGAATGGGGGCTCCTCGATGAGCCTCAGAAACTTCTCTATTGCAATGTGATGCTGGAAGTTTTTGCACTTGTATCATCTGTAGGTAAGACCTTCACTTTCTCCCAATGTCCTGAGATGATGTCCTCTCCTCCTTTATTCCTCTGATGTAGGTTTCGCTCTTCTACAGCGAGACCATGGGCTGTGCTAATTTCCCCCACTGTCCTGTCAAATGTGCTGTGGCTGTCATGGGTGAGGTTGTGGAGAGCCCTGATCCAAGGACTCCACAAACATTGCCTCAGACGGTGCAGGATGTGTCTGGGAGTCAGGAATGTTACAGACAACTTAATGGGTCCCACCTGCTATTCCTCTCCCTGGCAGGGTGACTATGCTCAGATCCATGGCTTCCATTTCTACATCCTTCCTCTAACCAAAGGTCCTTGGTGACTGCCTGTGCCAGGTTATGGTCTTTACTTACATGAACCTTGAACTGTACTTACAAGATCACACTTCAGTTGTTTGTAATATTATCTTCTGTAAATACGATTGCAAGCCAAATTGCTCTAGGCCAGTGCTGGCTGCCTATCTCTGTCATCTTTCATTAATACTTGGAATATTTCTGTTGTATGTATTTGTAGAGAAGAGTGTGCAGGATGAGCCTTGATTTTTTTACAGGATGAACATGCAGGATAGTCTCAGAAGAGGACTGGCCCTGTTAAGTTGCAACTATGGTCTAGATATGATGTAAGGGTGGTGTTTAGATGATACCAAGCACCTGCTCATTTCCAACAGTGTTTAGGTGCAAGTACCATGGGCAATAGCACATTTCTACCTTTTCTTTGCCATACTTGACACTGTGCTAACTTGTCATTTCACCTGTGACTTCCTGGCATTTGATTACCTTCAACTGTGTGTCCTTTTTGGGGTTTCTGGCTCGTCACTGTTTCTCTGTCTCTCTCCCTCTCTCTACCACCTCACCTGTTCCTCTGCATTACTCCATCTTCAGTATTCTCTAACATCGACCTGTACATGTGTTATGAGATGCACATATAAGCTTAAATAGTTCTTGAAAACCAGCTACTAATTTATTGAATACTAGAGACTCCATGCCTGAAATTTGTGCATGGGTAGGGTTCCTATGCCTGGCTGGCGATCAGGGCCAATCAGATTCCCTGCCTCCCCACCTCCGCCATCCCTTGCCACAGGCACACTGCCACCTCATGGTTCCCCCTGCCTCCTCACTTCCTCCTTCCCTTGTTCCCTCCCTCCCTCAGCGCCCTGCTGCTGCCATTGGTCACCCACCATGTTCCACACCACCCCCTGGTGGTCAGTGCTCGTCATGGCAAGTGATGGTTCTCCTTGTCAAACTCCTGAGGGGACACTATATATATATATATATATATATATATATATATGAATTTATAAATTTATATAAATAAATTTATATATTTATATAAATAAAAATATGTATAATTTCTTGGAATGAGACATAACTGTATTTCAGCACAGCTTTCCATGTCACCAGCACACAAACCATGCTGAACACTCTTAGCAGAAGAATCAGATGACGATCCTGCTTTTCTTCCACATGCTGCTTGCAGCGTGTGTGATATTTTGTTTGAGGTCTTCCTTGTTTTGTGATCTTCAGTCACCCAGACCTTCATCGCAGTATCTTATAATCCTTCCTACAGATCTTTTATTGTCAATCAATTGCACAGAACCAATGTGTTAAGTGCCATAAACTTTTTAAAGGGACTTCCACCTGTCACCGCAGTCAGCATTTAGTTCCTCGCCATTTATTTTATTTTCACGTTGTTGGCATAAAACGGATGAGGAAGCCAATTCTGAGCAGAGTGTGTATGTTCCAGGAGAGTCACAGGCCTGGACTTTTAAGAGAGCTCCTGCAACCCAGAAGACCCATCCTTTTCTCAGTCTTAAAAGATATTTTGCACCTGACTGAGTTACAAGCAGCATACTTTGAGCAGAAAGCCTTCATTAGTGATACATGTGTGAGAATCTTCTGTTTCAGTGCAAACCCACACCAGCAACAGAGAGATGCCAGTTGACAGAAGCCCTGGAAAGAAGATATGGACAGGGCCTCATTTGTGTCCCAGTGCAGCTTTTACTTAATACGGGTGCCTTCAACCACTAGGGAGGTTGGGAACGACTTGCCAGCCATCTCAGGCATTCTCCAGCACCAGGCCACTTTCATTTTATTTTATTTTTTTAAATATATTTTTATTGATTTTTTACAGAGAGGAAGAGAGAGGGATAGAGAGTTAGAAACATCGATCAGCTGCCTGCTGCCCACCTCCCACTGGGGTTGTGCCCGCAACCAAGGTACATGCCCTTGACTGGAATCGAACCTGGGACCTTTCAGTCCGCAGGCCGACGCTCTATCCACTGAGCCAAACCGGTCAGGGATAGACCACTTTTAATACTGGTGAGCCACACAGTGGTTGTGAGTTTTCACAGGAATTTCTCAGTGGAAGAGGTCATGACGAGTGGGGTGAATGTGAACAAGCTGCCAGCCACAACCAGAAAGTTGTTCAACATCAGGTTGTCTGCTCCACAGAAGTGATTTATAAGTGTAAAAATGTGGGAAAGCTTTTAGATAAATCTTTAACCCCAATCATCATAGAAGAGTTTACACTGTAGAAAAGCCATACAAGTGTAGTGATGGTGGGATGTCGTCATCCTGAGGTCCAATCTCATTCAACAACACAAAGTCCACACTGGAGAAAAGCTGTATGAGTGTCGTGATTGCAGGAAGCCCTTCAATCAAAGCAGTATCATCACTCCACACCAGAGAGTTCACACTGTTGAAAAACCTTATGAGTGTAGTGCATGTGGGAAATCTTTTACTTACAATAATCACCTCCTTACCCGCAGGAGAGTTCACACTGGAGAAAAGCCCTAAGAGTGTAGCGATTGTGGAAAGTCCTTTAGGCAACACAGTAACTTCGCTCAATACCAGAGAGTTCACAGTGCTGCAAAACCTTATGAGAGAAGTGAATGTGGGAATATTTTACCTGCATTAATCACCTCTTTATCCATAAGAGAGTTCACACTGGTAAAAAGCTATGTGCGTGTGCTGGTTATGGGAAGTTTGTAATCTTTATTAATAACCCCGGTGTAAATACTCTCATCGTTATGCTGTTCAAATGGCCAGAATGATGGCTCTGAACATGGACATGATAAGAAATTTCAGTAGCACATCATTATATTTTATTTCCAATATGCTGATACAGTGTGTTCAAATATGTTCAAAAATTTTCACAATAAAACAGTAAAATTATTGGGAAGCATCAAGTTTAAACCTTTTTTTAAAGATTGATTTAAGTAGAATTGATTTAAAATGGACATAAAAAAATACAATTTTGGTTTTTCTCTGCTTGCCTGCATTGCTGATACCAAGTTCCTCCTGCCCTTATCAGTTCTTCATTCTCGGCCTATAAAATAATTGATGCAATAATTCAGTCTGACATTGAAATAGCTTACTTTATTTTTTTGTAAAATAGACACTTATGAAATCCCATGAATCCTAATCTAGCCTTTCACCACTATCTGTCATCAAGATGGTTTCTGTTTCTATCTATTCTCAGGTACGTTATTGGGTAATTTTACTTAAAATGTCACATGTGTCTGATCGAAGCCAAACAGCTAAGTGGGTCAGCGAATAATTTCAATAATGGAAGGTTGCAAATTCCAACGCTGGTCACATCAATTACAAGAGTTACTCAAAGAATGTATAAAAGTAATGGAACAAAAAAATAGATCTCTCTCTTTCTCTCTATACAGACAGTCCTCGGGTTACTTCAGACTGGACATAGGTTGTTTCGTGGTTACGTGGCCATCTGCAATTTATTGATATAAAAACAGTTCCGTCATTTCGTTGTAAGGCTTTTGCTGGAAGTTCATTCGGGAACTAGTTGGCCAGCGGAGCGGATGAATAAGTCCTCACGCGGCGCTATAGGAGGAAGACGCTGTCCTTCAGTCTCCATTTCTAAGCCATTTTGGATTGTGCTTCATTTGCTCTCTTTTGTGTTGTTATTTTGAACACTTTTTGCCCTTCCTTATGGCTCCTAAGCGAAAGGCAGATTCTTCTTTTTTTTTTTTTTTTTTTAATATTTTTTTATTTTTCGCTTAAAGTATTACAAAGGGTATTACATAAGTGTCCTTTTTTTCCCCCCCGCCCTTGACACACCCCTACCCTCCCTTACCCCCCAGTGTCTTATGTCCATTAGTTATGCTTATATGCATGCATACAAGTCCTTCGGTTGATCTCTTACTCCCCTCCCTCCTGCCCCCCAACTCTCTCTGGCCTTCCCACTGCAGTTTGGCAATCAGTTTGAGGCAGCTCTGCCTCTGTATCTATTATTGTTCAAAAGTTTGTAATGGTCTTTATTATCCATGAATGAGTGAGATCATGTGGTATTTTTCCTTCATTGACTGGCTTGTTTCACTTAGCATAATGCTCTCCAGTTCCATCCATGATGTTGCAAATGGTAGGAGTTCCTTCTTTTTAACAGCAGCATAGTATTCCATCGTGTAGATGTACCACAGTTTTCTAATCCATTCATCTACTGATGGGCACTTAGGCTGTTTCCAGATCTTAGCTATGGTGAATTGTGCTGCTACGAACATCTGGTTACATATATCCTTTCTGATAGGTGTTTCTGGTTTCTTGGGATATATTCCTAGTAGTGGGATCACAGGGTCAAATGGGAGTTCCATTTCCAATTTTTTGAGGAACCTCCATACTGCCTTCCATAGTGGCTGCACCAGTCTGCATTCCCACCAGCAGTGCACAAGTGTTCCTTTTTCTCCACATCCTCTCCAGCACTTGTCGTTTGTTGATTTGTTGATGATGGCCATTCTGACAGGTGTGAGATGGTACCTCATTGTTGTTTTGATTTGCATCTCTCGGATGATTAGTGACTTTGAGCATGTTTTCATATGTCTCTTGGCTTTCTGAATGTCCTCTTTTGAAAGGTGTCTATTTAGATCCTTTGCCCATTTTTTGATTGGATTGTTTATCTTCTTTTTGTTAAGTTGTATGAGTTCCCTATAAATTTTGGAGATTAAGCCCTTATCAGATATGACGTTGGCAAATATGTTTTCCCAAGAGGTGGGTTTTCTTGTTGTTTTGTTGATGGTTTCTTTTGCTGTGCAGAAGCTTTTTATTTTGATGTAGTCCCATTTGTTCAGTTTCTCTTTAGTTTCAACTGCCCTAGGAGCTGTATCAGTGAAGAAATTGTTTTGGCATAAGTCTGAGATTTTGTTGCCTTTGTATTCTTCTAGAATTTTTATGGTTTCCTGTCGTACATTTAAGTCCTTTATCCATTTTGAGTTTATTCTTGTGTATGGTGTAAGTTGGTGGTCTAGTTTCATTTTCTTGCATATATCTGTCCAATTTTCCCAACACCATTTATTGAAGAGACTATCTTGGCTCCATTGTATGTTCATGCCTCCTTTGTCAAAAATTAATTGAGCATATTGGTTCGGGCTAATTTCTGGACTCTCTATTCTATTCCACTGGTCTATATGTCTGTTCTTGTGCCAGTACCAGGCAGTTTTGAGAACAGTGGCTTTGTAATACAGTTTGATATCTGGCATTGAGATCCCACCTACTTTGTTCTTTCTCAGGATCGCTGCAGCTATTCGGGGTCTTTTTTTATTCCAGATGAATTTTTGGAGAGTTCGTTCTAGATCTTTGAAGAAGGCCATTGGTATTTTAATGGGAAGTGCGTTGAATTTATAGATTGCTTTGGGTAGTATGGACATTTTAATGATGTTGATTCTACCAATCCAAGAACATGGTATGTTCTTCCATCTGTTTATGTCTTCCTCTATCTCTTTTTTCAGCGTCCTGTAGTTTTCTGAGTAGAGGTCTTTAACCTCTTTAGTTAAGTTTATTCCTAGGTATCTTAATTTTTTTGGTGCGATGGTAAATGGGATTGTTTTTCTAATCTCTCTTTCTGAAAGTTCACTATTGGTGTATAGAAATGCCTCAGATTTCTTGGGGTTAATTTTGTATCCTGCTACATTGCCAAATTCATGTATTAAGTCTAGTAGCTTTTTGATGGAGTCTCTAGGGTTTTGTATGTATAATATCATGTCATCTGCAAATAAGGACAGTTTTACTTCCTCTTTTCCAATTTGGATGCCTTTTATTTCTTCTTCTTGCCTAATTGCAATGGCTAATACTTCCGAGTACTATGTGAACAGGAGTGGTGAGA
>NW_005873692.1:13400-22093 GCF_000147115.1 Myotis lucifugus | reverse complement strand
TTTCATGGTCATGGCGATGTTTCATGGGGATGTTATGATTCGGATGGGGCAGGCGAACATACCGAGTGAGGGTCTCCTCCGAGCGGATGTGCTGCTCCCTGGAGCCACGTCACCGCAGCAGCATGAGGAGATGATCTGTAGGGAACAGAGGACCCAGCTGGTCCCGGAGGAGGCCGTGTCTGCAGGTTCATTTTCTGTCGGGCGCACACGCAGTGTCTCGGGCCCATAAACGCCGGTGGCTTTCTGGCACACTGACCCTTTCACCCACTTAGCAGATTTTTCCTCAGTATTACGCTCTTTGAAACCTGTACATATTTGGAGTTTCTGCCTTGACGCCTAGTTCAGCATGTATTTAAACCTTTCCTTAAGCAAGAAACCTCGCCCGGCCGGTGTGGCTCAGTGGTTGAGCTTGGACCTATGAACCAGGAGGTCACGGTTCGATTCCCTGTCCGGGGACATGCCCCGGTTATGGGTTCAATCCCCAGTGGGGGGTGTGCAGGAGGCAGCCAATCAATGATTCAATGATTCTCTTTCATCATTGATGTTTCTCTCTCTCTCTCTCTCTCTCTCTCTCTCTCTCTCTCTCTCTCTCTCTTCCTCTCTGAATTCAGTACAATTTTTTTAAAAGACTACCTTGTTAAGTCTGCCCAAAGGTAGATCTATTACTAAATAAAATTAAATGCATTTAAAAGAAGTAACTTTTTGTAAAATGAACATAATGATCACCTGTGGTTTAGTCTCATTAGTACTTTAGAATTCAGAGTCACTTGAATTTTTAATAGTACATTTAATGAAATTGTGGTTGTTCATAGAATATTCTGGAAAATCAGAGCTTCCTAAACCTCAGAAGGGAGAGTGCACTTTGTAAGGTGGTTTATGTGACTATGATGTTGTTAGACACCATCCACTAGATACAGCTGGCATGGAGCATCGCGGCCTGCTGTATCAGAGTGTCCAGGGGACTTCTAGCAGCATCCTTCTGACAGCATCTCACAGAAGTGCTTCTTTAAGTCTCTAAGATTCCTATTTGTCTTTAACCTTATTGTTTGCTTTGTTTTAATATAAGAAAAGATCTGCAACTGCAGCATTCCAGATGACCTTTTGAGGATTAACTTTTTTTTGTACGGGAGGGAATTTGATTTAAGCATTGTATATGATTATGAAAAAAACCCTGCTGCTCGCTGTCTTCAACTTCGCCAAATGATGACAATGAAATTACTAATATACATTGAGGACAGTATGTGAATGTGAATATCTAAATTCTTTATATCCCTAATAAAATTTTATTACTTTTAACGACTGAAAAGTTACTGCAAAATCATTCCACATGGCTGAGCTTTCACTTGATTATCCTGAACATAGTAATATTATTAAAAAAAATACATAAAGTAGCAGGATGGGGGGAAAAAAGAGGTTAATAAAAGAACAATAGTAAAAACCGCCGTGCAGGGTGTTAAGCGTGTGGAATTGCATGCGTTTCTGACAGATAATAAACCAATCATAGATGTGATCTCCAAAACTGCAAGTGTATCCTGTGCTGATCCCTCAGTCTAATGTAGGGTCATTGGATTTTACAGTCTCATAAGCTCCCAGGACTTGGTCTGGCACATCCGAACAAGTGCTTAATGTGTAATAAATTCTGCAGCTAGCCATCTGCTTCCCCTCTTGACCTTTCAAATTTTATAAAAACCCAAGTCCATAATTAGTCACTTCATGAACCACCAGATTTTTGGAATATGCTACATTTCAGGGTTACTTTATCTTTTAGGCAACCAGAGGTTTAATATGTTGGACAGCATTTGGCAGCAACAAGCTTTTCACATCGAAATGGTTATGAGAGCATCACTAGCATTGATAAGATTTAGGCTGTTTCTACCCACGATGTAGTCGGATATGCTCATTTAAACAGACGTGTCCTGCCCTAACCGGTTTGGCTCAGTGGATAGAGCGTCAGTCTGCGGACTCAAGGGTCCCAACTTCAGTTCCAGTCAAGGGCATGTACCTTGATTGCGGGCACATCCCCAGTGGGGGGTGTGCAGGAGGCAGCTGATCAATGTTTCTCTTATCGATGTTTCTAACTCTCTATCCCTCTCCCTTCCTCTCTGTAAAAAATCAATAAAATATATTTTTTAAAAAAAAATAAATAAACAGACGTTTCCTAATGGTGGGGATTCTTCAACTGAACAGTAATATAACCTACAGTGTGTAATAGCTCTAAATAACAACTCTAAAGATAGTTGAGAAACCAGAAAAGCTATTCTAAAGCATTTACTTTCATTGATGATGTATAACTATATTTGCATGCGTGGACTATTGGTTTTAAGTTTGTGGTTTAGTCCATGCGCAAGTTACTTAATCATGTGATGGAGAATTTCTCTTTGAAAAGGCATAACAATATATTATACACGTCACAGGGAAGTTTATGAAACAACTGCAGCTATGAGATTGTACACTCTCAGGGCCAGGGGGTTAGATTTATGAGCCAAAACATGTAAGTCACTTCAGTTCCCATAGTTAGTTAGTAGCAGAGCGAGGGGTGACCCCAGAAACTCATCCTGAGCAGGACCCCGCTTTCAGCCTTGAAATAATGGGAAGAGAGCAGACAAATGTTTCATTAACGGAAATCTAGGTGCTAAATGACCTTTAACCTTTAATGATTTTGCCAAGAATCTGCCTTCATTAAGCCTCTTATGACTGTCATGTATTTTGTTAGATATTAGAAGGTCCTGGGAAGCATTAAAAAAAGAGTGCGGGCCCTGCTCACTCCAGACCCAACCCCTGCCCACCATTTTCCTCTTCTCTCCTTCTTCCAGAAGAGCTGGGGCACTTCTCCCCTTACCGTAAACAACGTGGTTCTGTCATCATCTGGTCCTCTCAGAATTTAGCGTTTTCTTTATGTAAGCGCGCCAAGAATGTATTCTGAATAAGTATAATATTTGGCTCTCCGGAGATGCCAGGAAAGTGATTAAATCTGAGAGATCTAAAATCAGACAGCGTGGGTTCAAATCTCACTTTCACCAATTATTAGCTGTGTAATAACAGAACTCCTCTGTGGTGGCTGGCCTTTGCTGTGTGTAAAATAATGGTAATAGTTCATAACCTTGTGTGATAAATCTCAAAACTGCTCATTTTCTCCTTCCCTTAACATCCTCATGAGCAGCCTCTGAGCAGCCTGCTCAGGCAACCAGGTGCCCCAGGAGGAGGAGGGGGCTGGCCTGTCACAGCTTTCCCTTTGTGCCCTCAGTGACTGACCTGGTGACATTCCCCAAATGAGTGAAATCCCCAAAACACCAATGAAATCCCCCAAACACCCTTTGCTCTTATACTCTACCCTGACTCCCAGGAAGGCCCTTGCCCATGGTCCTGAAGCACACTTCCTTTGGGCGCCCTCTATAGGACCCCCTAGTGGCATGCGTTGACCGTCTTTCTAAGATCTGTGACTATAATACACTGTGTTCTCCTACATCTCTCATGTGTCCCCTCTTGTGGCCACACCTGATTGACCACTTCATGAAAGAATACAGAACAGACTTCATGAGGACTCTATGAGAGTTAAGTCTTATTATATATATATATATATATATATATATATATTTATATATATATATTATTATATTTGATTTCATTTAATCATTTGCAATCCATAAAAGTTAATATTTTATTATCAGAGTAATTTTAATTTATTTTTATTAAAGAATATTAGTGTGAAACTGTCTTTATATGACTACAAAACTTGATTTTTCTCAATTTAAAGAATGCCAGGTAAATGGATAAATCCCATTTTTTTTTAAATATTTTTTTTATTGATTTCAGAGAGGAAGGGAGAAGGAAAGAGAGAGAGAAACATCAATGATGAGAGAGAATCATTGGTTGGCTGCCTCCTGCACGCCCCACCCAGGGGATCGAGCCTGCAACCCTGGCATATGTCCTGACTGGGAATGGAACTGTGACCTCCTGGTTCATTGGTGGATGCTCAACCACTGAGACACGCTGTCTGGGCTAAATTCCATATTTTGAATGCTTACTATGTGTTTTGCAAGATAATTTGTGTAAATTACTTCAATTTCAGAACCGATAAAGTGTTATTTTTGTGACATTTTATAAGTACTGCTGCATTGTCACCAAGGAATTACATATACCAAAGAATAGGCCGACTTCTATAACATCTCTACATGATCAGCTCTGGCTTTGGAGATCAGATGTAGAGACTGAGGTTGTTAACTAAAGAGTATGGTCTAAGCTGATACACGAAGGCCTAGCAAGAGACAACCCATCAATTTTTCACCCACTACTTTATGGTCCATCTATATTCTACATTAAAAGTCTCCAGTGAGATTTGAGACATGACTCAGCTCATTCCAAGCAGAGAATCACAAGATGTGGTCTTCTGTCTGTCTTTCTTCCTCCCTCTTTCTTTCTCTCCTTTGCTCTCTCCCTCTTTCTCTTAATCAAAATTGCTTTTCTCAAGAAAAGCAGTTGGACATCCCTCTCTCAATCCAGGACAGCTGGCTCCTAACCGCTCGCCTGCCTGCCTGCCTGATCGCCCCTAACCACTCTGCCTCAGCCACCGCCTCAGCGGCTTCATCCAGGTTGTTCATCTGTCCAGTCTAATTAGCATATTACGCTTTTAATATTATAGATGATTTCTCATAGAATTATAAGATCTGAGTCCTATTCTGAATGGATGTGGTATGTTATTTATCTATGGAAGATAAAAATACCTTCTTTACAAACTTATGTGTCAATTATAGTCAGTTCTGGCCCCTAAAAAATGAAAAAAAAATCATAATTGCAAAGCACTTGCAAAGATTTATAATGACTTTTTACAGAAAAGAGAAGCGATATTTAATAGAAGCCGTAGAGCAAAACTGAGCAAACCATTCAGATTTCCACAACTGCAGAAGTGGGTTAAATTAGTGCTCATGACCATTTTCCAACTAACATTCCTCCCTCCCCTGCCTACACATCCAGAGAACACATGTAGACGTGTAAACCCAGTGCAGCCTTCTGTTTTGGTTAAAATTCTGATCCAAAGAATAATGAACTGGGTAGTATTGGGAAATGTGCTTAGAGAAATACTATCTATGGTATTCCTTCTTTCATGTTTGAATATTTTTTTCTTCTGATTGGAGATTCCCACTCCCTCCTTGTAATATCCAAGGCTAAGAGAAGGGCAAAACCATTCATTCTTGCCAGGATTGACAGTGACCAGGAAATGCATCCACTCCATGCTTGCCAGATTTCAAGCTGGAACTTAGAGAACACACCATCGTTTGAGCAAAAGGAGCCCGCGGCTGTGATACAGTATCCAGTTGTGTTGAGAGGAACTCAGAAATCATCCCTAAAAATAGCTTAGCTTCATCTTATGGAAATGAACATGTTCTACTTCTGATTACTTTAATATTCCACAATTACGGCAAAGCCATGGAGAGAAGGCAATGCGGTGATCTCTAACCAGCCATAAAATCATTCATTTTCCTATCAAGTTATACAAGACAGGAATGCAGAAGGAGGTAAACACATCCTTCTATTGTTGTTGCTGTATCAGGGGAGGAAAAAAATAGAAGATAAATTCATTTCAAAATAAATAACACACAGCTATTCATAACATCTTCCAAGTGCAGACACGAAGCCTAAATATCATAGGGAGAAACTATTTTTCCTGAACGTGCCATCATACTGATAAGCATTACGTGATGTCACCACATGGTAAAACAGTACGATCTATGAACAATTCCGCTTTATAAAATCAACCTGTCTAAATGTTTGAACTCAATACTACAATTTAATAGAATTTGGTACAGTGAACTTTTGCTTTGACATTTTATATCTTTCTAAGTCAGGCTACGTATTAAAAAGCGATTATTTGTTTCTGTTTCCCCTAATCCCAGAAATATTTGAGGTAGTCAATATCTGTTACTTCCATTCATTCATCCATTTATTCAAATTTCCATATTGACTATGTGTGGGGAAGAGCAAGAGCTATTTCAAGCAACTCCAGTGTAATTTTAAATCATTTGTGTCTTTCTGTTGTTTTGAACAACCTCATCAGAGGTGACCTGCGAACGTAACGAACAAATGGGGAGAAAAGAACATCTTCTATGTGGAATAAGACGCTATGTGATTGCAGTATATTATTTCGCATAAATATGCCAGGAAACTCAATAACTGCAGTTTTCATTTCTAAGTCAGGAAAGTCAGCCACCACAAAGCAATGCGCACAGTTTACCACGCCGGGCGCCGTTGCTCGTTGGGGACTCACTCCGAGGCCTAGGGCTGCTTGAGGGTTTGGAACATGTTCTTTCTCCAGATTAGAGCGGTCCTTCTCCAGCCCGTCCCGGCTCATGCTCTGACGTGTTTCACTTCAGTCTGAGGAAGTGTGCTTTCTGCACATCCTCTCTGAAACAGCCTTCTTCCTGCTAAAATCCAATGATTATTTTAATTCTTCACACTATATCGGATGATAATCCACGCCCCTCTTCTTGTTGTGGTCAGTCTCTCATGAGTATGAAAGTTAAAGACGAGTAGTAGACGATACTTGCCCCTGGACTCTCCAGTGCCTTGGATAGCATGGAGCATATTGGAGTGGAAACTTCATCTGACTTCTTTGTTGAACAGAGGAACAAATAGATAAATCTATACTCAGAGTGAATGGAGATCAATGGTGAAGACTAAGGGAATAAAACACGATACTGTCAGGGGGCTCTGGGGAGAGGCACAGACTATATTCTCACTCCCTGCTCTTTCAGAGGCCACAGGATGGCTTCCTTCTTCCCACTTGAGATTTCAGATTCTCACTAGAGAGAAGCTGGTTGGCTCCGTCACGCACCTGAATGAAACCGTGGAGGCAGGGTGGCAGGGTCACACAACGTAGGCACTGTTTCTAAGGGCGCACTTTGGTATGTTGTTTCCATTCCTGGAGAAGAGAGACAGCTGCGAGATCAGCAGGCAACTACAGACAAGACTCTTATTTAATTATGATCCTAAGAAATAAATGGATCTTTAAAATTCCTCTAGTGACGGTAGTTCTTCTCACGTGCCAGTGATATTTTATGTCAGATGGGTTTTAATTTAACAATTTCTCAACTAATATATCTTTGTCTAGACCATTTGGAGATCAGTCATTAAATGCTTAGTCAGAATTAAGTCAGGTTGTCTTATTTATCTTAAAAATTAAGTCTTATTATCTCAAAAGTTTGAGGGAAGTGACTATTGTTGGAAGGGCATTGAATTACATGCTGCTGCTTGTAAGAGAGAAAACAACTTTAGATCATAGAGGGTCATATAAGAAATTCAACATCAAATACTGTGTTTTCATGAGGTAGAAGAGATAAATGGTGATTTTTTTTTGTTGTTTGTAAATTTATTCAAGTGGAATAGTTCAGACACACCTGACATGTAGTCCTTTTTTATTTTGGGTTAGGGTTAAAGTTTTAAGATTGATTGCTACTGAAAACCATACTTAACTGAAAATTGTCTAATTTTTTACTTTTAGTATATATTAGCATGCCTGAAAAAATGAAAGGTGTAGGAAAAGCTATTAAACTATGTAAAATGTGTTTGTCATACAAATAGAGTAACTACACACTTTGTTTTTATGTTTAATGAGTCTTGTGTTTAACCTAATCTATTTAATTTTATTCTTAGCACAAATGTTTACTCAGCGTTTTTCTAATAATTTAGAAAATTATAAAAAAAGAAGTATTAAGCATGTTCTGATTTATTCACCAGCAAATATACCTGTTAAATCTCTTATCCATGTAGTAGTGACATTATTTTCGAAAGGGAAAAATGCCAGATACTCAGGTTATATTTGCATGTTAAATAACATGTTCTTACTTTATAAGCAAAATCACTTACAGATAATCTACACTAATAAAAGAGAAAAATGGTAATTGGCGTACGACCGCTACCCTTCTGATTGGCTAATCAGCGTATCCTTATGCAAATTAACTGTCAGCCAAGATGGCGGCCGGCAGCCAGGCAGTTGGAAGCGAACATGAGGCTTCCTTGCTCCAGTGACTGCTGACTCCAACGTTCCCCGCCTGACTTGCCGGCCTCTGAGCTGGCAGTTTGAAACATTCTAAAAAATATAGCCGGCTGGGATCTCAGAGCTGAAGTTATACATTGTTTCGATTATAGAACTGCAAACAAACCAGCAGCGGAAGCCTCAGAGCTAGAGCCAGAGCTAAAGCTGACCCAGAAGAAAAAAGAAAAAGAAAAAAAGGAGCGGTTGGGAGCTTTAATCAACAACCGCCAGCCTGAAAGCAGCCCTCAGCCCCTCAGCCAGACTGGCCAGGCACCCCAGTGGGGACCCCCACCCTGAAGGGTGTGTGACCAGCTGCAAACAGCCATCATCCCCTCATCCAGGCTGGCCAGGCACCCCAGTGGGGACCCCTACCCTGATCCAGGACACCCTTCAGGGCAAACCAGCCAGCCCCCAGGCCTCTATCCTATATAGTAAAAGGGTAATATGCCTCCCAGCACTGGGATCAGCAGAGCCTCGAGGCCTCCTGGCACCAGATCAGCATGACAGGGTGCAGCGCCCAAACCCCCTGATCGCCCTGCGGCTCTGTGTGTGACAGGGTGTGGCGTCCCAACCCCCTGATCGGCCCTGCTCTGTGTGTGACAGGGGGTGGTGCCCCAACCCCCCTCCCCCAACCACGGGCCTGCTCTGTGTGTGACGGAGTAGA
>NW_005873692.1:5733-12424 GCF_000147115.1 Myotis lucifugus | reverse complement strand
CTCCCCAGCCTCGGATTCAGGCGAACCTCCTGGCCCCCTGGACCGCGAAAGGGGGGAGCGAGGGGCCACACCCAAATCCCCTGGGTTGGGTGGTGGTTAGGGGGGGGGGGGGGGCACGCCCCCAACTCTCCTTTCCCGCCTATTTTGGGGGGGGGCAAGGGGAAACCCCCCCCACCTTCCCTTCCCAGCCTTTTTTTTTGAGAGTAGAAGGGTGGCCACCCCACCCCCCCCCCCCCACGGGGCCCTTTTTTTTTGTTTGGAAAGAGTTAAAACCATAACTTCCCCCTTTGGCCCTTCCCCTGATGAAACAGTGGAGGCCCCCCACCCCCTGAAACGGCCTTTCCTTTGCGTGAAAAAGGGCACCCCCCACCCTTGATTGGCTTTCTCTTTGTGTTACAAGGTACGGAGCCCCCACCCCCCTGATCGGCCCTACTCGGAGCATGACTGAGGGTGGCATCGCAACCTCCAAATCCGCCCTGCTCTGTGCATGCCAGGGGGCGGCGCCCCAACTCCCCAATCGGCCCTGCTCTGAGCCCGACCAGGGGCTGCACCTAGGGATTGGGCCTGCCCTCTGCCACCTGGGAGCAGGCCTAAGCCAGCAGGCCGTTATCTCCCGAGGGGTCCCAGACTGCGAGAGGGCACAGGCCGGGCTGAGGGCCCCCCCCTTCTCAACCCCCGAGTGCACAAATTTTTGTGCACTGGGCCTCTAGTTATTTAGAAATGATGATTCGAGGAAACTTATTTTAGGACTAGAGGCCTGGTGCACGAAATTCATGCACTTGGGGGGTTCGCCTTCTGCCTGGCCTGTGCTCTCTCGCAGTCCGGGAGCCCTTGGAGGATGTCCAACTGCCACAGAGTCAGGAGAGGCTCCCACCACTGCCGCTGCACTTGCCAACCATAAGCCAGGCTCAGGGCTTCTGGCTGAGCGGCACTCCCCCTGTGGGAGCGCACTGACCACCAGGTGGCAGCTCCTGCATTGAGCATCTGCTCCCTCGTAATCAGTGCACATCATAGCGACCAGTCATTCCACCATTTGGTCATTTTGCATATTAGCCTTTTATTATATAGGATACTGGTAAGTGAAACACAATAATAATTTTGGTTATAGAATAACATCTCATACTTGTGTAGTGCTTTATACTTTCATACATATCTGATTTGATTTGAACATTTTTATATGGAGTATGGATCTTTAAGAAAGACACTAATGCCGAAACCGGTTTGGCTCAGTGGATAGAGCATCGGCCTGCGGACTGAAGGGTCCCAGGTTCGATTCCGGTGAAGGGCATGTATCTGGGTTGCGGGCACATCCCCAGTAGGAGATGTGCAGGAGGCAGCTGATGGATGTTTCTCTCTCATCGATGTTTCTAACTCTCTATCTCTCTCCCTTCCTCTCTGTAAAAAAATCAATAAAATATATTTTTAAAAAAAAAAAAAAAAGAAAGACACTAATGATACATTCTTTTTAACATTGCTGAACATGGCATAGGATAAAAATAACATTTGACATGAACAAAAATGTAATCCAGCAGGGTATGGAGTTTAAAATATATCTTTTTTTTTTTCATTGAAAATCAAATCTGCCACAGACTTAATAATGCCCAAAGGATAGTGCTAGGAATGCTATGCAGAATTAAAAAGCATGTCTATGTTTTGCTGGCACTTATGTGTACGCATAGTTGTCTTACCACATTTTTAAACTGGGAAGATTTTGTTATGACAGATGGACAAAAGCAGTAAATGCCAACTCTCAGAGTGGCAGAATCTTATACAAAAGGCTTGAGGAGAAGGCCAGAGAACAAAAATGTTCTGAAATTCATCTGTTCTGCAGTTGAAAAATAAAGCATTTTTTTTTGTACCATCCCATTAAGGTTTGTGGCATTTAGGATCACCAGTTATTAACACCTTCAACATTTTGGCAATGATGGACAAGAACAATAACAAACATTGCATTGATTTGATGAATCCAGGGATGGGAGGAGACGCTTCAGAATGCAGAGAGAATCACAAAAGGGAAACTAGAAACAAGTTGAAAGGGATGCTGAGAGGGACGAAGCATTACAGGTATTGTTAGAGACCCTGGCCTTTCGAGGTGTATTCAATCTTGAGACTCACAGAGTCGACATTCCTTCTTTCTTCTCTGCAGTTTTATGGGCACTGAAGTAGAGCAAAATGGCATCCGCATAGAATCTCTAAGATCCTTGGTATTCTGAAGGTCCCAACGGTGATTCCCGTTTGTTTTAGGCTCTTATTCAAAAGGTAGGATGAGATGAGTTTTATATTGGATGTATGGAGACCTTCCAGGAATTTTTGAAATGGCTCAATTGATGCCTAAGTAAAAAGAAGTCACATATGAAGGTGAGCTAAGTTTAGGTTGTCACATTTTTTACTAAATTGCAAACAACAACAACAACCTATTTGGTTAAAGATACTACATCAAGCTTTTCAGCATCCTAGGTGTGTTAGTTATTTCTATGGCTGCAATAACAAATAACTACAAATGTAATGGTTAATTTAAAATAACAGAAATGTATTATCTTATAGTTCCGAAGGTTAGAAGTTGCACACAGATCGCACTGGGCTAAAACGAAAGTATTGGCAGAGCTGCTTTCTTTCCTGGGAGCTCTAGGGAAGAACTCATTGCCTTGCTTTATCCAGCTTCTAGAAATTGCCAGAATTAGTTGAATTGACACCTTCTGTCTTCAAAACCAGCAACTTTGCGTCCCTCTATTTCTTCTAAAGCCATGCCTCCTCAGAGTCTTGTCTTCTGCTTACCTCTTAGTGTTGTAAGTGTCCTGTTCTTACATTGAACCTCCCTAGATAATCCAGGAAAATGTATCTAATTTAAAGTCAGCTGATTAGCAACCTTAAATCCATCATCAACTAACTTAATTCCTCTTTACCATGTAATTTAGCATGTTTGCCTGTTCCATGAATGGGAATTTTTTTATTGTTTAAAGTATTACAACTAGTAGTACATATGTCTCTTTTTTCCCCATTGACCTTTCCCAGCCCCCCCACTCCCCAGCACATGCCCTCACCCCCCCCCTCCTTGGGAGGCATTATTGTACCTACCACAGTGTGACCTGTGGGCTACAAAATTCACATTCATCCCCCATGAAAAATAAATTTACCTCTCCCCAAGATCTCCAAAAGTCTCATCATTAGGATGAGATATCTCATCAACTAAAAAATCCCGGATTTCATCATCTAAATCATCCCAACCATCCAAATATGACTTGGATAGAATGTATCCTGGAACAATATTCTTTTCCATATGTGGTCCTAAGAAACGAGAAAACAAGCTATCTGTTCCTAAAATACAATGGCAAGAAAGGAATATAAATTGTAGTAAATATTCTTATTGAAAAAGGGAGAGAAATGGAAGGAAAAAGGAACTATCAGTGCAAACATGATGGACATCAGGGTGGGCAGGCCCCACTAGGTCCAAGGCCTTTGCCTAAGCGGGCAGCTCTGCCTCCGGGCGCATGGCTCCACTCCCATCCAGCCGTCCTTTCTGTTCATGGAAGGTAGCGCATGTCTAAAGCTGAGTAGTTTCATCAGGTTTTCTTGCCTTTAGACTTTTGAGGGTACAAAAGCCTATATGTTTTTAAATTTCATACTCTGTCCTTTCAGGGCCAAAATGACAGTGTTTCTGCTCGCTTACAATTCTCAGGAACATACATTGAAATTCATTCCTTTAATTCTTGTGTTAAATGAGTCATAAGGTAAAGTTTATTCACTTGTTTATTTTTAAACATGTTTTTCTTGATGTTAGAGAGAGAGGAAGGGAGAGAGAGATAGAAACATTGATGACAGAGAATCATGCCTTGGCTGCCACCTCTCTTCCAAGATTAATATTTGAAATGACACTTGCCCCAAAGGAAAGATATGCCAAGAAGTGACAAACCTCAAATTCAGTCTTGGTCATCAAATTCAGTCTTGTTGCCAAAAATGGAGGAATAAGATCCCTTTTAATTTCTTCCCAAGGCCAAATATGGTGTGAAATTCAAAATACCAATATTATAATACAAGTCTTGTACTATTTACTTTTTTTAGATTTATATCATTCACAGACATTGCAGCCATTTTGAAAAGTGAAATGAATATTAATATCCTTTCATTATTTCTTTAATATCAGGGAAAAGATCTAGATGGGATTATGTGCAGAGGGATACAATGACTTCCAAGGTCCCAGAGTGACATGTGGTGAGAGAGGCTCAGGCATGGAAAACAAATCTATTAAAGAATCTAGAATCCTTGCCATTAAAAAAAAAGAATAACTAATCATATCATCAAATCTTACACTAGAACACACACAAAAAAAAACCTCTAAAAGTTTGTAAATGAGTTCAGGATTATAGGAAAAGTAATTGGTTTCTTCAAACTTCCTTTCAAGCCTCATAGGAGGCTTGAAACAGGAGAGAATGAACTTTGTTTGAACTCTGCAGACTAACATTTTTTCCATTGTTAATATGTTTCCCTTGCATGAACAGGTCTCTATGAGTTCCCTCTTGTGGCTAATCTAAAATATTATAAAAATCCCCACCACCACAACCATTTCTTCATTTACCTGTGATGGCCCTGCAGCAGGGAGATAAGGCTTTATAACTGCCAGCCGTAGGAGAGATTTGTATTTCAACTTCTTCTCTGGAGTAGTTTCTTAAGTCTGCTGATGATTAAACGCACATTTTATGCCACTCTATAGAAAGGAATATATTTTACAAATTGTTTTGCTCGGTTATTTCCAAGCATAACAGAAGAATTGTAAACTGAGTTATAACTCAGATACCACCATAGGAAATAGTAAAAGGTTTTCTATATACTGTACCTACAATATCGGAGCACATGGAACACGTCTTGTCTCAACAGGAAAATACTGTGATAATTCTCCTATCTTCCATGAACACTTTGGGGATGTAATGTGTTTCTTATGCTCTAGCATCATGCTCTTTGTGTCCTCATCCTACAACTGTTTTGTCTCTACCATTTATTTCACATGATTTCCTACCTTACAATACAGCCATTTAGGTTCAGGTCTGGTTTATCTTCTTTAATAAATTATCATTTGAGAACAAAATTTACATCTGACTTCACTCTCCATATTTCCCAAATTCTTGGTCAGTACCCTGATATGTGGTCAGTAAATAATTTGAATGAAATTATGAATCCTCATAATCATGCAATTTTATATATTTTATATATAAATATTTATATAAATATAATATATATATATTTATAGTTGTGTGTGTGTGTGTGTGTGTGTGCGCAAAAGGAAAGTATGGTATAGAAAAGAAGTGGGGTATAAAGCAATTATACAGCAATTTACAGGGGAAGAGACTGAGTAAAGCTGGTCTTTTAGAGGCAATCTGGTATCCTCTTCTTTCTACTGAGCTTGCAGTTGCCCACCCTCTCCAGTCTTGGTAAGACTTTCCTGAATTGCTATTCCTCTGGTTCATGGTAGCCCGAAGGTTTTGTCCCTTTACTGCTGGATGTTTATCTTTGCAGCTCAAAAGGTAACTTCCTTCTCTTCTTAGATGAATCTAAGGGACTTTCAATTCCTCACAAACAGAAAGACCTCCTGGAATGCCACCACCCAAGCTGCAGCCAGGCACCTGCTTTTAGTAATACGGCCTCAGCCTGCGTGTTGCCACAGCAGTTTACAAGCACTTCCTCATGACCCGGATGGCACATCCAGCCTCACTTAACGTTTTCACTCCGTGCTATAGCCACACTATGTTTCCTCATCCCTATTTTTTATCTGCTGTGTTCTCATTTGTCAGGTATCACTTTAAATGACTCCATCTCTGAAAAGGTCAGCTCAATTCATGACCAAAAAAATGTAGGTTGTGTGCTTCTTTTATATATTTACTAGAGGCCTGGTGCACGGATTCGTGCACGTTGAAAGGAAATTAATTAGAAGAAATATTTTAGAGGCTGGGGAGGAACTGCGGGAGGTTGGCTCCAGGGCGTGTCCAGCCCATCTCATCAAGTCCTGATTGGCTGGACACCAGCAGCAAGCTAACCTACCGGTTGGAACGTCTGCCCGCTGGTGATTAGTGAGTATCATAGCAACCGGTTGAACGGTCAGACGGTCGGACACTTAGCATATTAGGCTTTTATATATATAGATGGAGGTTCCTGTGCTTTCCCCCTTAAAATGGATCAGTTTTAAAATTTTAATCTACTGGTTATTTGTCTGTATAAGGATTTGCATAGTTGTATGCGTGAACATTCTGTTAGGGATGTTTCCCGGAAGTGACATTATACTCCACTTGCTTGGTGGTTATGCGAGCACACAGCCCCAGTCCCTTGTTTAGGATGGGGCTTTTGGAAAGGGGGAGAGTGAATAAAGCAGGAGAAAAAGAGGAATTAAATGTGGTATGGAAATCAAGGGTCTGTGTGAAGGTGAGTGGGAAAGGTTTTAGCAGCTGCTAAAACACATTTTAAGTAAACGGTTGTGAAATTTTAATAATGACATGATTTTGTTTCTTATCTCTGTACAACTTTTCTAAAATGGCTACTAAGTTGTTAGAGCATAGATCCTGATGAAATTATTTGGACTTTATTTAATGCACTGTGGCTGCTGTGTATTTCTTTTAGGATAAAACCTTTCCCAGACACTGAGGATAACATGAAATGAGGAAGTGCAAACCTGTTTTTATTTGCTTAAGAAGCCTTCAGGAATTCA
>NW_005873692.1:0-5629 GCF_000147115.1 Myotis lucifugus | reverse complement strand
CACACACACACACACACACACACACACACACTTCACCTCACTTTATTTTATTTACAAGCATTTACTCTTCTTTTGTTTGGCAATGTACGGAACATTTACAGCCCGAGACCCCATCTTCTGAAAGTCCTTTGCCACTTGCCTCACTTGCTTTATCATCCAAATCAGCTCCAAAGTGGTCTCATTGAAACTCTGGGTTATGTTGCAATAAAATGTACCAGAAAGATTAAAATCCATTAAAGGCAATGCTCTATTAAATTCAACATAAAGAATTGAGGTGTTTACTCTCATACTCTATGTTTAGCCATCCTGGGTTCCATTCTGAATTTTGTTGCTACAAGATTTTTTTCTCCATCAAAATAAATTAAAAGAAAAGAGGGAACATATACCAGTCTATACTACTCATAAAAAAGGTTCAAATTATTAACAAATTACAACTGCTTTTCTGAAAAGCACTTATTTAAAAAGCACGTACATTTTATTGAACTATTTTAATGAGTTCACTTAAGTACCCTCTCATTCTCTGTTCCTCTGTTTTATAATCTAGGTCACACCACACAGTATGGAACATATTTTCTGAATTAATTTACATCGTCAAGAAACTCAAGACAGCAGTTTATAGGAAGCGAAGCCTATTATATCAGATGCTCTTTTATTAAAATGCATGGCCTTTCAATTCTGTTAGCCTGACTTGAGATTCTGTGACATAGACTCCCAATCTGTATGTGGTTCCTGCTGTAATTGCCTAACTTTTCGGTAAACCATGATTTCACATGCAAAAATTAAATTTAATGTAATTTTATTTACAATTATTAAACCATAAATAACATTACTGCTATTTCTTGGAAACGGGCCTGGATTAAAAAGGTTGCTTAATGCATTTCTTCACCATACCACTAATCTGTTTTAAAGCAATAAGCTCACTATGTTGCTATAAGAATGAAAGCATCTCTGTTTGTATTCAAGCAATAGGATTCCTAAGACTATCTTTAGACTCACCAAAAATAATGATTCATTTCTGATGTCTAAAATGCTAAACATTACTGACATACCAATCTATTCCTGTAAAAAGATGGGATTCTCTTGATGACAATGTTTTATTTAAATGTATTGAAAATAAATGATTTCAGTAGAAATATGTAAAAAAATAATTTTGACTGGAGATATTCAAAGGCAGTTTACTACGGCATTTAATAACCACATCACAAAAATTATACTTTCTAAAATCGCAGGACTAGCATATTTGGAAAATGTATTAAAGGAAGATTATCTTTGAAGTATAAACCATTTCTTACCACTGAAGGTTTGAGCATCTAGAGCAAGCATGTCCAACTCACAGCCCATGGGCCGCATGCCTCATTTATTTGGCCCATGTTAGCCTTTGAGTTTGACATGCTTGATCTAGAGAAATACCTTCAGCCATACTGACGGACAGCCTCATACCATTACCAAAACACCACAGGCCCTGGTTCAACCACGCATCATATTGTACTTCCACTGACTGTTCTTTTATCCACCTGCAGAGTCGACATTTTTGCTTTCTTTTCCTTCCTCTCCAAACCTTTAATAAACCAACCTCAGTTGTCATTGTTTCAAACAATAAACATTGCAAACCAATGTCAGTTATGAATATAGAAAAATCAATTGTAGAAATGTTATTTAGTACACTACCGAGGAGTAGCAATGAAAGCAGGTATCATTGTCTTGTCCCTGAATTCGAGGGAATACTTCAGTTCTTCACCATTAAATGAGGGGATTTTTATTGATGCCCTGTAGCAGTGTGAGGAGGTTTCCTACTCTTCCTATCATACTGACAATGTTGATTATTAATTTATGATGTTAAATATTTTTAAAAACTTTAAAATGCTCTTTTGCATCTACCAAAATAATAATATAGCCCCTCCTCTATCGTGTTAATGTGGTGAATTTAAGTCTGTTGATTTTTAAATGTTCATCCAATCTTACTTTACTGGATAAATCCTGACCAAGAGGAATTTAACCAATAAAATAAGATTGGAGAAACATTTTTATGTGTTATTGGATTTGATTTTCTAAAATTTTAATAAGGATTGTTTTGTCTATCTTCATAACTGACATTGGTTTGAAATCTTTTTTTATAATCACTGCTAGATTTTTGTAGTGGTTATACCATCCTCATAATACGAGTTAGGCAATGATCTCTCTTCCTCTATAACTGAAGCATTTCATGTAAATTAGGCCAATTTCATCTTTCTGGTTTGATAGAATTCACCATTGAAACCATTTGGACCTGGGTTTTCTTTTTGGAGGTTGTGAAGACAAATTAAATTTCTTTATTAGTTATAACCTGTTTTCTATTTATTCTTGTGTCAGTATTAAGATGAATTTTTATTAAATGTATTCATTTTACTTAAGTAGCTGTAATTTCTGGCTTTGTTATTAACTTCTGGTTTCTACTTTTAAGTTTTCATTGCATTGTGATAAAAATATTGACTGTATTATCTCTACTGTGTGAAATTTATTGATATTTTATTTATGTGCTAATATCGGATCAGTGTTTGAGAGTCCTATGTTCACTTGAGAGGAAATTATATTCTCTGGTATTGTTTTAAGTACTGGCACATTTTTTTAGGTCTACAGTTGTTTCTTATAACACTGTTTAGATATTTTACATTTTTGCTTATTTTTTTGTCTTATTTTTTTTCTCAGACTCTTAGTGGTATGTTAAATTCTTCTATAAATATATTTCTTTCTACTTCTTGCTTCTCATGTAATTTTTTATTTATTAAATTAGCTACATTTATTTGCACTGTTGTATAGATGCACATAACTGATTTATATTCACCTTGAATAGAGCTTTTAGAAGATAAAGTTTTTTTATTGATATATTTAATTATCTGTGGTCTGCGTCTGCTCTCTCTAGTATCAGAACAGCAATGCTTCTGTTTTTTGCTTGCTTTCTTTTCACTGGTAGGCATAATTATCTCATCCTGTAGTTTTAGTCTCTCAGGGTCACATAGCTCTAGTCATGAATAGAGTTTTGAAATAGGTTTCACTTTGGGAGCTGATTAACAGTTTTTGGTTGATTTAGTAAGAGTCGGTTGCATTCGTGCAAGGGGCTTAGCCCTCGCAGCCCTGGTTTTGTCTAGAACAGCCGTGGGCAAACTACGGCCCGCGGGCCGGATCCGGCCCGTTTGAAATGAATAAAACTAAAAAAAAAAAAAGACCGTACCCTTTTATGTAATGATGTTTACTTTGAATTTATATTAGTTCACACAAACACTCCATCCATGCTTTTGTTCCGGCCCTCTGGTCCAGTTTAAGAACCCATTGTGGCCCTCGAGTCAAAAAGTTTGCCCACCCCTGGTCTAGAAGGTCATCTGGAAGGTCATTCAGCTGTCCGGTCTAATTAGTATATTATGCTTTTATGTATATGTATATGTATATGTATATGTATATGTATATGTATATGTATATGTATATGTATGTATATATATATGTATTATATGTATATACTAGAGGCCCGTTTACAGGAAGATTCCTGCAAGAATAGGGCTTCCCTCCCATCTCTGCCACTCCTACCCTGCCATTCTCTGCAGCTCCTACCCCGCCCTTCTCTACTGCTCCTACTCCGCCCATCTCTGCCGCTTCTCTCCCCCGCGTCTCTTCAGCCTGTCTCTCTCCTGCCTGTCTCTGCTACCTCAGCTCCATTGCTTGGCTTCCTTCTACAGTGTCTTCAGTCTTCACTCCCAGCCGGTATATGCAAATTAGCCACCATCTTTGTTGGCGGTTAATTTGCATATCGCTCTGATTAGCCAGTGGTGGACATAGCGAAGGTATGGTCAATTTGCATCTTTGTCTATTATTATATAGGATATGTATACATATGTGCTTGGTTTTAATTCTGTCATGCTTTTTTGTTTTGAGAATTTTGGCCTTTGTGTTATATACTAGAGGCTTGGTGCATGAAATTCGTGCATGGGGGGGGTTGTCCCTTGGCCCGGTGTGCACTCTCTACAATCTGGGACTGCTGGCTTCTAACCAATCTCCTGCCTGCCAGCCTGATCACCTCCTAACCGCTCCCCTGCCGGCTTGATTGATTCCTAACTGCCAGCCTGGTCACCCCCAACTGCCCTACCCTGCTGGCCTGGTTGCCCCTAACTGCCCTCCCCTGCCAACCTGATCGCCCCCAACTGCCCTCCCCTGTTGGCCTGGTTGCACCCAACTGCCCTCCCCTGCTGGCCTGTTCGCCTCCAATTGCCCTCCCCTGCCAGCCATCTTGTGGCGGCCATCTTTTGACGACATGAGGGTGGCCATCTTGTGCTGGCTATCTTGTGATGACGTCATGTGAGGGCATCGTGCAAGGGCGTGATGCCACCTAGGCTTTTATTATATAGGATACTGTGACTACTGTGTCCTTCTTTATCCAATATCATTCTTGCTCTGGTACCTGGAAGTTTATATTTTTGTTGTGGCAGCTGTGTTTGTGCTGATAATATCTGTAGTGTTCTCATACTTATTCTCCGTTCAAACTTTTAACAGTGAGTTTTGCAGCTGTGAAAATGCCATGGGGCTCTCTGTAGACTGAATTCTGTCCTCCCGGAATCCATATGCTGAAGCCACACACCCCAGTGTGAGGACATTGAGGAGACAAGGCGTTGGGAGATAATGGGTTTATGGAGGTCATGAGGGTGGTGTCTTCATGGGGCCACTATAACGTTAATGAGAGGAGACACCAGAGGGCTCTCTCAGCCTCTCCCATGCGAGACACAGCAAGGAGGCAGTTGTCTGCAGGCCAGGAAGAGAGCTCTCACCAGACCTGGACTGTGTTGGCACTATGACCTTGGACTTCCGGCCTCGACTAGGAGAAAATAAATTCATGTTATGTGAGCCACTGGTCTATGGTATTTTGCTATGGCACCCGAGCTGACAAAGACAGGCTCTCATAAGCCTCTGTCAACATCTGTGAGCTTTTAATTAAATATATTCAATGCACACATTTTACTAAAATGTCCAATATCTCCTTTTGGTTGGAGAAGCTCACTTGCTAACTGACTTCTTGAAGGGTTCTATGTACAGTGCCCCTAGAGTCCTTACATGCTACAGGGCTCCATGTCCACTTGAGTCCTGAAGGGTAAGTTGGCTGGATGTGAAATCTGTGGGTCACCTTTTATTTTTCAGAATTCCTTGTTGGCCTACATTGTCTGTTCTGTCAAGGATCAGGAAGTCTGACACCAATCTGATGTTGTTTTCTTTTGTTAGTCATCTTGGTCTTTTTTTGCTGAAGGCTCTGAAAATTGTTTGCTCTATTTTTATTTTCTTTTTTTTTTTTTTAATATTTTTTTATTTTTCGCTTAAAGTATTACAAAGGGTATTACATAAGTGTCCTTTTTTTCCCCCCCGCCCTTGACACACCCCTACCCTCCCTTACCCCCCAGTGTCTTATGTCCATTAGTTATGCTTATATGCATGCATACAAGTCCTTCGGTTGATCTCTTACTCCCCTCCCTCCTTTTATTTACTATAAAAATAGATTATAGGGATCCGTCTTTGGAGTTGACGTGGTTACAGACACTGATCATAAGCCCTTTGCACTATTAAGAGTTAGTATACTTCTATTTCTAGTGAATTTCCTTAGATTATTGTGTACAAG
>NW_005873691.1:13550-22934 GCF_000147115.1 Myotis lucifugus | reverse complement strand
TGTTGTTGTTTTTTAAATCAGTCCCCAAAGATGGGACAAAAGAGAAATAACTAGCATTGGAATTGTATGCCCTCTTTCTTGCCGAAATTGTCTCGGACCAGCGGTTCTCAGCCAGGGGGACTGTAGTGACCAGTGGACCAGCGGTTCTCAGCCAGCGGGACTGTAGTGACCAGTGGACCAGCGGTTCTCAGCCAGCGGGACTGTAGTGACCAGCCGCTGCCGCCGGGCTGGGTGCAGAGGCCCCTGGGCAGGGCCAGCCTCGGGCTGACGCAGGGCCGAGGGGGTGGTTCCTGGCAGCCTGCTCGACTGCAGAGCTAAGAGCAGAAGGAAGCGTGGCCCTGCCAAGGCCACGTCTGTGGCCACCCCGGTTTCCCATGGGAAGGTGCCTCTCCTTACCTCCCGACTCGAGCCATGATTATTTTTATCATCCCCATCACCAGCCAGCCTGGCGGCCCTGTAATTTGGGAGCCTGGCCACCGCTGTCCTATAATTCCCCGTAGACAGACCTCGGGGTGGCCCCTTCGACTTGCACTTTGGTGATGCTCTGTGGCCAGAAGTCTCCTCTGCAAATTAGGGCCAGGACCTGGTGCCCTGGAGTCACAGCTGGGGCAGGGGAGGCAGCTGGGGCCTCTGGATTTCCTGTGCCCGGCTCAGCTCCACCACCACGTTGGGACCGGCCAACTTGGGAATAAGTGTGTGTGTGTGTGTGTGTGTGTGTGTGTGTGTGTGTCTCCTCAAAGGAGGTGGGCTGGTGCTGAGCGTGGGGCTGGCCTGGGGGCGAGGCTGGAGGAGCGGCAGGCAGGGTAGGTGGCTCAGGTGCGGCCACGTGTTCAAGTGCATCTCCTGTCCCCGCGCCTGATGTGCGGTCCCTGCAGACATGCCGGCTTCCTTGGCCATCAGTGACCAGGTGGCCTGCTCTCCTGCCTCGAGGGAGACCCGAGGGGCCCGTGTGCTGCCACGTAATTTCGCTAGAACCCCACTTCCGTCATGCCGCTTCTCCCGCGCCCACAAAACCACCCAGCTCCCCAGGCTCGGGGAACCCGGTGTGTTCCTGAAAGCTAACAGATGCCCGACCCGGGAAAGGTGTTTTGTTTCGGCATTTTTTGAGCGGGTTTTCATGTATTGAGTGAATATGAATACATCCATTTACTCTGAAACCTTAACAAAAGGAGAGAAAAGGAAGCCTTCACGACATAAAAGCAGAGACTCGATGCACTCACGTGCCCTGGCACGTCACTGGCGGTGAGTCTGGGCTAAGAAACAGGTCATTTTTCCTGGCGGCACTGACTCTGGATCGTTAGGGTTTGGTGCTGTTATTCGTTCCTCACAGCATCCTTGGGGGGTGGGCAGGCTTCACCCCAGGTCACCGCTGAGGAAACTGAGCTCAGAAGGGTCACTCAGCCCGCAGGTGGCACACCTGGCCTCGGAGCTACCCTGGCCCACCCTGCCTGTCTCGCTCTGGAACACTCACCCACAGGGCTGCCTCACCACCAGCTCCCCAGGGGAGGGTGTCAGCTCCCCCCCCCCCGCCCCCATCTCCCCAGCTCCCAGCACAGGGCTGGACATGTAATGGAGACTTGGCAAATATTTGTTGAATAAATGAAGGAATGGATCATTGTAAATTGCAAAGTTATTTTCCAATATATGATCATTATTTCTTCTCTCCCCTTCTCCCCCTACCCTTGACTCCTCCCTAATAATTAAGCCTCCCTCGGTGGCTCTATTTCCCCCACATCCTGAAAGGCTTTGGAATCCCCACTAAGGATGGAGGTGCGGAGCCACGGCCCCCAGGAGGCAGCTTAGTGTAACGCTGAAGAATGCACGCTTCAGAGCCAGACGACGTGGGTGGGTGACTCCTGTGTCAGTTTTCTCACCTGTAAAATGGGTATAATGACAGTGGTGGCGGCATTAATGATGATCCTGTACCAGACACCCCTTAGGCACCTGTCAGATGCTCTTGGCCTCTGCTGATATTCATTCTAACCGCTGTGGTGGCAGCTAGCTCTGAGTGGACTGTGACCAGCTTCTCAGACAGCACCTGACCTCCTGTCTGTGCTGCGTGCCTCTGGCCTCCTGTCCTGGGCTTCTCTGAGACCATGGAAGCCTGGCATGCTGCAGGGCCGTGCCTGCTGCCTGGTGTCTGTTCCTACATAACCAAGAAGCGGGGACTGTTAAGGCCCCTTGGGTGGACATTGGCCAATGGGAGACAAGAGCTGATAGATGGATTATTTCTCCTTTGCCCCCTCCTCCCCCACCCCGTCTAACTGTCCTCTATTTGTATCCCCAGGGGCTAAAGCATTCGTTCAACTGCACCCAACGGTGGCCAGTCGGGTCACATACTCTCTGTTTGGCCCGGGTGCCTGTCCTGATCAGTTGGGTTTCTACTGTTAAGTCCCAGTGTGGGACTTTGTCATGAAAGGGAACTTCAGTATATTCGTTTCAAGGGTTTATAGGGGAAGCAGAAGTGAGTTTATAGGGCCCAGATGGCCCCAGCACATCAGCCCTCACTGCACACTGGTCCCCTGGCACTCACATGCAGAATTATTTTCCCGCTTCAGCTGCTGTCGTGCTGGCCTGCCATGTGCTGAGTGCTAGTTGGTGACCTGGGGGTGACCTGTTCTCAGGACATCGGGGCTCAGTGTCTTCCTTCCGCTCCCTTCCCCCCGGTTACTGAGGTCACATGAGCCTAGTAACCGCCTGTGGTTGTTCCCCGCCCGCCTGGGGGTTTAACTTGTCACCCAGTTTTGGTCGATGTTGTCTGTGGATCTTCTGATTTTTTAAAAATATATTTTATTGATTTTTTACAGAGAGGAAGGGAGAGGGATAGAGAGTTAGAAACATCAATGAGAGAGAAACATCGATTCAGCTGCCTCCTGCACACTCCCTACTGGGTATGTGTCCACAACCAAGGTACATGCCCTTGACCAGAATCGAACCTGGGACCCTTGAGTCCGCAGGCTGACGCTCTATCCACTGAGCCAAACCGGTTAGGGCCTGAATCTTTTTTTAAATTCTGGTTGTTTTGAGTGTTTCTGGGGCGTGTATAAGTCTGCTGGGGCTGTCATAACAAAATACCACTGAACGGGGGGCTTGAAACAGAAATTTGCTTTCTCACAGTTCTGGAGCCTGGAAGTCCAAGATTGAGGTGCTGTCAAGGTTGGTTTCGGGTGAGACCTTTTTTTTTTAAATTTTAGTTTTCAATGACAGTTCATATTCAATGTTATTTTGTATTAGTTTTAGATGTATGGCATAGTGGGTAGATAATCATACACTATGCAAAGTGGCCCCCCAATATTTCAAGTACCCACCTGGCACCATACGTAGTTATTACAATGTTATTTACTATATTCCCTGTGCTGTACTTTACATCCCTGTGAGTATTCTGTAACTGACAATTTGTGCTTCTTAATCCCTTCACCTTTTCCACCCAGCGCCCCACCCCGCCTCCCCTCTGGTGAGTTCTCTCTTGCTGGTTTGCAGACAACTGCCTTCTTACTGCATCCTCACAGGGCCTTTCCTCTGTGAACACATACACACACGCACACGGGGGCGGGGGGGTGTACTGGTATCTCTTCCTCTTCTTCTAAAGACACCTGCCCGGCCTGCATGGCTCAGCGGTTGAGTGTTGACCTATGAACCAGGCAGTCACAGTTTGATTCTCGGTCAGGGCACACGCCCAGGTTGTGGGCTTGATTCCCAGTGTGGGGTGTGCAGAAGGCAGCTGATCAGTGACTCTCTCTCATCATTGATGTTTCTATCTCTTTCTCTCTCTCCCTTCCTCTCTAAAATCAATAAAAATATTAAAAATATCTTGATTTAAAAAATAAAACAAGATAAAGACACCTGTGTTGTCAGATTAGGGCCTCACTCTTACGACCTCATTTAACCTAAATGACATCCTTAAAGGCCCTATGTCCAAATATAGTCACTTTGGGGGTTATGGCTTCAACATGTGAATTTGGGAGGACATAGTTCAGTCCTTAATGGGGAATTTGGGGAGAAGCAAAAACTGCATTCTGCCATCTTCCCAGAATGAGACAGGCTTTGGCCACAGTTTACACAGGCCTGGCACCCGGAACAGGGAGCAGAGTGAAAAAGGGTGGGGAGTGCTTGGGGTTGAGAGGCAGATGTTCAGCACATGACAAAGGCCCCGGTGGCTGGGCTCCTGCCCACTTCTCCCCTCGCCAACGCCTGACACCTGCTGCCTCCCCCCGCACGCTCTGGGGACAGCAAACGGTTTCGCAGTTCCCTGAACACACCACCCGCTTCGGTCTGCTCGCCTTTGCTCACACTGTCGAGACTGCCTGCAATGCCTCCCTCGCTTCCCTACCCTCTTCTCTCCATTTCAACCAAGAGTGCCTACTCACTCTGTCCTTCAGCATTCACCTCGGCAATCCCCTGCTCTAGAAAGTGTAGGTGTGCAGGGACCACCTCCATGCTCCCGAAGTGAGCACACACACACACACACACACACACACACTCCCATGCCCCACCTACGCCTCCTCACTGCACTCACCTCACTGCATTGTACTTGTGTTGTTGTGAGTGTCCCCACACACACACACTAGACTGGTGGTCCCTGAGGGCAAGGCCTGTGCCTCGTCCCGTGGCAGATGGGACCCAGCTCTCAATTCTTCATTGCCTGTGTCACAGAGTCCCTTACCTATGGCATCGCCAGCCACAGGTAGACTTAGCATAGGCCAGTGGTCGGCAAACTGCGGCTCGCGAGCCACATGCGGCTCTTTGGCCCCTTGAGTGTGGCTCTTCCTAAGCCTTAGGAGTACCCTAATTAAGTTAATAACAATGTACCTACCTATATAGCTTAAGTTTAAAAAATTTGGCTCTCAAAAGAAATTTCAATCGTTGTACTGTTGATATTTGGCTCTGTTGACTAATAAGTTTGCTGACCACTGGTATAGGCTTCTCTGCCTTGCTGACTTCGGGCTTGGGCATGGGATTCGCTGTGGCCAGTGATGTCAGCAGAAGCTTTATCAGCGGTTCTCAACCTGTGGGTCGTGACCCCTTTGGGGGTCGAACGACCCTTTCACAGGGGTCGCCTAAGACCATCGGAAAACACATATATAATTACATATTGTTTTTGTGATTAATCACTATGCTTTCATTATGTTCAATTTGTAACAATGAAATTGGGGGTCACCACAACATGAGGAACTGTATTAAAGGGTTGCAGCATTAGGGAGGTTGAGAACCACTGCTTTACATGCACGTGGCTGGTTCGACTTGTCTCTTGTACTCCCTTGAGAAGACTGTGTCCTGAGTAGCCACTGGTCCAAACAGAACATGGGGATGTGAAGAGCAGACCTCACCCCAACCCAGAGGCTGGATGCAAACCCAGCGACCCTGTGGCCGACACAGACTCCCGGCTGACCCGGCGGCCTGTGAATGAGGAGGATAAACACTGGTTGCTGTGGGTGCTGGGGTTGGGAGGATGTCTGCTTTGTAGCATTGTTGCAGCAATAGTTCACTAGGACATCATTCGTCCTTGTGTTCCCAAGCCCAGCACAGTCCTGGGCCAAAAAATGCTTGTTAAGTAAAGAAACTAATAAATTCCTTGATTCAATACCTTTGTAGTCTGCTCGAGTCACCATACCTCCTGAGACTTCTGTTACCGCCTCCTTCCAAAGGGGGTAATAATGGCTTCTTCGTAGGGCTGCTGTGTGAGGACTCAGTGGAATAAGGTGGGCAAAGCTCCTGGTACTCGGTGCTCAGTAAGTGACACTTTCCTTCCTCCCCCTCTACCCTTGACATCTTGAAGTGAGATCTTAGGTTGGAATGCTCAGGGGGCAGAGGGAGCTGAGATGGGGTGGGGCAGTGGGGAGGAGGTGTAGTTTACTCCACTCTTCAGCCTCTGGGCCCTCGAACTCCAGCTGAGGGAACCTCTTTCTAGTCCTCCCCTTCCCTCGTCTTTGCCCCAGGATTCTTCCCTGTGTCACTGCCACGTAGGTCTTCCTGGACCAGAGAAGAGGATTTGCCCCAGACCCCAAGGGTTGCCCAGCAACGCCCTGGCCTCGCCTGCTGCTGGGCTGCCTGAAACAGGGAGCTCACACTTCCCTCTTGGGAGCTGTGTGCGAAGTCCGTCTTCTCTAAACCACCCCGCGGTGAGGAAGCCACGGCGAGCCACACGGGGAGGCGGGGGACATGCTGAGGAGTGCAGCCCTCTTGGACTGCCCAGCCCAGCCCCGCTGCCAGCTGAGTGGCCTCAGCTGATGCCACAGGAGCCGGGGAGCCCTCCAGACCCACCCAGTCCACTTTATAAGAAGCAATACATTTTTGTTGTTTTCCATCATTAAGTTTTGCAGTAGTTTGTTACACAGCAGGTAAATGAAACTCTCTTCCCCTGTAATATATATGTCATATGATATGTATATTAAATACTGTCGCTATTATTTCTAAACCATTGGAGAGGAAGTGGCAGAAATCACGACCCTACACATTTCAGGGTGTATCTGTAATAAACCAACATCATCTTACAACACAGTACAGTTATAAAATTCAGGAAACAACATTGACACATTATTCATTTGGTTCCTGTTTATATCTTGTCAATTATCTACATAATGTCTTTCAGAGTAATATTTTATTTTTAAATTCCAAAATCCAGTGCAGAATTATTCATTGCAGTTAGTGGTTGTATTAGTTATATGTGGCTGCATAACAAGTCACCCCAAGATTTAGTGGCTTAAAACATCTCACAGTTTCTGTGGGTCAGGAGTCCAGCTGTGGCTGAGCTGGGCTCTTTGACTCAGGGTCCCCCCAAGGCTACTCTCCAGATGTCGGCCAGGGCGACAGTGATCTCAAGGTGCAACCGGGCAGGATCTGTCTGCGTCCAGGCTCACTCTGAGATTGTTGGCGGGATTCAGGTCACTGCAGACTGCTGGCCGGAAGCTCTCGGTGTTTTGCTGGCTGTTGGCCAGAGCTCTCCCTCTCTGTTCCTTGAAACATGGGCCTTTCCATGGGGGCAGCTCATAATTTGGCCACTTGCTTCACCCGATCAAGAGAGTTGAGAAGAGCCAGAGAGAGAATGCTAGCAAGTCAGAAGTCAAGTCTTTTGTAACCTAAATTAGTCTTTTGTAATCTCAGAAGTGACATCCATCGCCTCTGCTATATTCTACTCATTAAAACAGATGCCTGGGTCCAGGCATACTCAAGGGGAGGGGATTGCACCGGAGGTAAACGCCAGGAGAGCAGGTGTCGCTGGGGGCCATCTGAGAATCTGCCACAGCCTTCTTGCCTCTTTCATTTTTTCTAATCTGAAACTGTTTTTTAAGCCTTTTTCTTTGTCTTTCATGTCCATGACATTTTCGATATGACAGGCCAATTGTTCTGTAAATGTCCCTCAGTGTGGGTTTGTCTGATGTTTCCTCGTGATTAGATCCAGGCGATGTGTTTCTTAAAAATATGTTTTTATTGATTTTTAGAGAGAGGGGGAGGCAGAAGGAGATAGAGAACCATTTCTTTTGCCTTCCACACGCACCCCTCCTGGGGATCGAGCCTGCAACCTGGGAAATGGAACCAGCAACCTTTCGGCGCTCGGGATGGCGCTCAACCAACTGGGCCACACGGGCCAGGGCAGGTGAGGCATTTCTGCACAGGAACACCTCAGACTCAGCGCTGTGTTCCCAGCATTTCCCATCAGGAGGCGCGTGGTGTCCGTGTGTCCTATTCTTAGTGACTTTGCTTTGGATTGCTCCCACGTTCTTAACCACTCTGCAACTCTGCCTCTGGTCTGGAAAGTTCTTTTTTTAATTTTTCAAACAGGGTAAAAACAAAAGAAAACAAAACAGAGACCAATTCTCTTGGCAGAGCAATTTTGGGAAGAAGTTGAATCTAGAAACTATTTTAGGATGAAAATTCCCAATGTCTTGGATCAGACCTTTACCCTATACCTCTCATTTGCGCCCAAGATATTCTTACTGTAGGCCCAAGTCTTGTCTGTTGGGCCAGCCTGAAGCTGGGAGAATGAACACCCTTTCACACTCCTGTTTCTTTCCATTACTCATCCCTTCACCTAGAAAGCCCTGTCCCACCTCTGCCTTCTATTTCCTGTCTACCTGAAGAACTCAGTTCATCTTGTAAGCTCAGGCCTGGGGCCTTCAGGTCCAGGAATAAGGCTGAGATCTGCACAATCCAGGGGCCCATAGTCACATCGTGTTCCGTGTGCCTGGTGCCCCTGCAGCTGGGCAACGTACCTGCTCTGAAATGCAGTTGGAAAGCATGCAGGCTGACTCCAGGGCAGAGGCCGGCCCCCTTTAATAGGGCCTGAGGGCAGCCAGGAGATCTGGAGAGAGAGGTTCAGGGAACTTATTTAGGAGGTGAGCTGTGGTCTGAATTCTCACCAAATCTCTGGTCCCCTATAGCAAGTCACAGAAGTGTTAGTAATAGAACTGACATGCACAGCCTGGAGCACGTGGCCACCCACCTCCAGCCCACAGCCTGTGGACCCAGATCAGGAACAGGGCCCTCTGACTTCAGCCCCCTGTGAGGACCTGCTCCTGCGAAGGCTGGGGTCATGCTCAGTTCTATTTGGGTTTCTCATCAACGAACGTTGAGAATGAGGGGAAGGCCAAGTACAGATGTTGAGGTTTCTGCTTTTTTGGATGTTCTTATTTCTCCTCCACAGGAAGTGACTTATTGAGTCTACTATAAATCCAATTAAATGGCAGGATCACTGGCCTTAGAGAGGCCCGAGTTATTAGCTCATGTCCTAAGTGTCGGTAAGACTCAGGAGAAAAGCCTCATCAGCGGGAATCAAAGCCTGGGAGGCACGGGCATCGCCAGGACTCAGACAAGCAAGAGGGAGGCTAGGTTTGTGTCCCGTTCCGAGCCCTTTACCACGCTCCTGGTGAAGCCAGCCTTGTGCCCCAGAGCCGGCCTGCCAGCTGGGCACTGGGGCCTCACCCCTCCCGCAGCCCCCAGCGGGCGGCGCCAGCTGCCCCAGGCTCTGAAGATAACCCGAAGATGACGCGAGGGGGCTCCAGCTGGCCCGCACGGACCACTTCTCACTTCCCGGGGTCAGAGAGGGGGTGTTACGGTCTTTGGGAGCCCGGGGGGGACCGTCATCTGACCCTGTGGCGCAGAGATGGTGGAGAGCCCGCGCAGCCAGAGGGGTCTCTCGGAGGAGGCAAGCCACGAGATCGCCACGCCGCCGCTCCCCCACCCACCCACCCACCCCGGCCCGGGAGCTCCTCCCAGCCTCTCTGGGAGGGGGTGGGGATCCAAGCGGCCCCAAGCGAGTCCCCACGGGAGGGGCGGGCCGAGGGGCAGCGCCGGAACAAAGGCCCATACAGGGGTCCCGGAGAGCAAGGTACCCGGGGGCGGGGAGCGGACCCCTCCCCACTCAGCTCCTCCCTCTCCCCCCCTTCT